>NC_135968.1:2609858-2662169 GCF_053455715.1 Rhinoraja longicauda | reverse complement strand
AGAGAGCATTGAAGTTCACTCACTTGGTCGCACAGTTAGTTTGGTTCCAGATCCAAATATTATCTTGGTTTGATCATTCACACAGCATGGCGTCCTGCTACACAAACCTTCAACTGAATTCAAGCACTGACAATGGCCAGAAAACCGCTCAACATTTGTCAAATTAGGAATATTTCCTATTGGGAAGTTCTTTCATACCAATCAATAAATTGATCTTGTACAACAAATAGCTCCATTAGTATTGATGATGCACTAGATATGTGTGGCAGTCTAATGATATGATGAAAGAATGGGTCGACTGGGCTTGTATTCACTGGAATTTAGAAGGATGAGAGGGGATCTTATAGAAACATGTAAAATTCTTAAAGGACTGGACAGGCTAAATGCAGGAAAAATGTTCCCCATGTTGGGGGAGTCCAGAGCCAGGGTTCACAGTTGAAGAATAAGGGGTAGGCCATTTACGACTGAGATGAGGAAAAACCTTTTCACCCAGAGAGTTGTGAATCTGCGGAATTCTCTGTCACCAAAGGAAGTGGATGTTTTCAAGAGAGGTAGATTTAGCTCTTAGGGCTAATGGAATCAAGAGATATGGGGTAAAAGCAGGTTTTAGATGATCAGCCATGATCATATTGAATGGCGGTGTAGGCTCGAAGGACCGAATGGCCTAATCCTGCACCTATTTTCTGTTTTTATGTCTATGTTTCTAATTGTGTGTCTATCTATCAATTTGTCTGTTGTGTATTTATCAGTTTGCCTTTCTATTTGTCTTTCAATTCAACTACCTGTTTACCCACATGTACCATACCTGAGATATTTATCACGTATAATGAACTTGTACTGAACCGTATACAGAAATGAATTTTGTTGTACCTCAGTACAGGTGACAAATAAAGTACCATGCCACAGCATACCTCATACCCCTCTGTTCCGAGGACAGAGGTTTAAGGAGAAGGGGAAAAGATTTACTAGGAATCTGAGGGGTAACATTTTCACACAAAGGGTGATGGGTGCAAGGAACAAGTTGCCAGAGGAGGTAGTTGAAGCAGGGACTATCCCAACATTTAAGAAGCAGTTAGACAGGTTTGGAGGGGTATAGACCAAATGCGGACAGGTGGGACTCCTGCCTCCAATGCCTCTTAGATTTATCATCAAATCAAGCAAACCGCTGATTGCAAATGGATGTCGTAAGGGGTGCGAAGAACATTTGGGATGCCATTACATGAATTGGTAAAGATTGAACGTTCAAGGAAGTTTAAAGTTTGTAACGAAGATCTTCAATCACCTTTCCAATGTTGAATCAAGGAATACAATTGAACTTACTTGGTACTACTGTCAGCTTGCTCCCTGCACCAAATATGATCTTCTGTGTATTGCCCACACAGTAAGGGAAGTCATGACAAAAACCTGTTCCCCACAGCAATCAGGCTATTAATATATACACATCATACATACACACACACACACACACACAAACACACACACACGCTCACGCACACGCACACGCACATGCACACACACACACACACACAAACACACACACACACATGCACACACACACACGCATGCGCACACATACACATACGCACACACACGCACACACACGCACACACATGCACACACACGCACACACACTCGTACGCACACGCACACGCACACGCACACACACGCGCACACACACACACACACACACACACACACACACACACACACACACACACACACACACACACACACACACACACACACACACACGCGCGCACACACACACGCACACACACATATACATTTTAAACATCATTAGCCAAAGCCGGTAGAGAACAGTGAAGTTCACTCACTTGGTTGCACAGTTAGTTTGGTCCCTGATCCAAATATTATCTTGGTTCGATCATTCACACAGCATGGCGTCCCACTGCAAAAACCTTCAACTGAATTGAAGGACTGGCAATGGCCAGAAAACTATTCTACATTTTTCAAATCAGGAATATTTCCTAATGGGAATTTCGTTCATTCCAGTTAATAAATTAATCTCATATAACGAAAAGGTCCATTAGTTTTGATGATATACTCGATCTATGTGCCACCCTAATCGTGTGTCTATCTATCAATTTATCCATTGTGTATTTATCAGTTTGCAGTTCTATTTGTCTTTCAATTCATCTGCCTGTTTACCCACCTGTAGCTTACCTGAGATGCTTATCTAATACGTATCTAAGTGATCATGTCTAGTGGATACTTGTACTGAACTGGATACAAAAATGAATTTCACTGTACATGTGACAAATAAATTGCCATGCCATATCATACCACATACCCCTCCGATCCGAGGACAGAAGTTTAAGGAGAAGGGGAAAAGATTTAATAGGAATCTGAGGGGTAACGTTTTCACACAAAGGGTGATGGGTGTAAGGAACAAGCTGCCAGAGGAGGTAGGTGAGGCAGGGACTATCCCAAATTTAAGAAACAGTTAGACAGGTTTGGAGGGGTATAGACCAAACGCGGGCAGGTGGGACTAGTGTAACTGGAGCAAGTTATGGCTTCTGTGCGTTGACATTTCTATATTAGGAAAATTGTTTTGACTACCTACCCAAGTTCTTTTATTAAATGTTCTTTTTGATTTAAAACGTAACTAGTCAAATACATGCAGATTCAAAGCCGCCTCAAATATTAGTGCTTTCTATTTAAGTTATGCTAATTTATAGTTTGCTTAATAAATTAAAAAAATTATAATTTGCTTTGCTCTATATTTATTAATTTATTACTGTTCATTGACTTGTAACACACACACACACACACACACACACACACACACACACACACACACACACACACACACACACACACACACACACACACACACACACATACTGTACACACGCACACGTATATTTGTATAAAATGAGACATATATATATATAGATATATATAAAAATATATACATGAGCACTTCGATACATATCAGATAAGCATCTCAGATACAGCACAAGAGGGTACACAGTTTGATGAATTGAAAGACGAATAAGAAAAGTCTAACTGATAAATACACAATAGATAAAATGCGACTTTTACATAAATAGAGAAGTCTCATTTTATTGTAACGTAACTGGTCAGGTTATTTGAGTAGCCTAGTGATATCTTACCAGGATTAACAACGAGCTTAGTGCCTCCACCAAATATAATTTTCTGAACTCCTCCAGCATCAACACAGTAGTTTACCCCTTAACAAAAAATCGGCACAGTGCCCCTGCTGTCTACATCACCCCTGGTCAAACATTCATCTCGTGTTTTATTATTTCACTGAATTGAGACGAGTAAATAACCAATCTGTTTTTTTTTAATATAAAGAAAGACATTTCGTGATCTACTCGGGTGGGAAGAATTGCACCATTTTATCGGTCAACTGTTTTTCACTACCTGCGTTTGGCTTTGCAGAGGGTGTGGAAGAGGTTCACCAGAAAAATGCCTGGAATTGAGGGTATTAGCTCAAAGGTGACATTGAGCAAATTTGGATTTTTTTTCCCCTCTGGGGCATCGGAGGCTGGGGTAGACTGCTCTCTGTCTACCCAGAGTTGGTAAATCTCTCTTGCCAAGTGTAAGCGATTCGAGGACCAGAGGACATTGGTTTAAGGTGAGGGTGAAACATTTAACAGGAACCTGAGGGGTAAACTTTTCACACAAAGGGTGAGGAAGGTACTTTCACAACCTGGGTGTCGGGGTTATGGGGAGAAGGCAGGAATTTGTTAGGAGGGAGAGATAGATCAGCCATGATTGAAAGGCGGAGTAGACTTGATGGGTTGGATGGCCTAATTCTACTCCCATCACGTGAGCTAATGAACTTGCGAACAACATTTAAGAAACAATTAGACATGTATGCTGAGTGTGTAAGAGTGTGCTGGGCCAAACACAGGCAGATGGGACTAGTCTAGACGGGACATGTTGGCCGGTGTGGGCAAGTTGGGCTGAAGGGCCTGTTTCAAACGCTGTGAGACTCTATGACTCCATTACACTATTGCTTGCCTGTCCAACTAACCGTCATGTACATCCGTCGTTGTAAGTGTTCGTCAACCACATGTTGTGAGATGCATCGGTTCAGACAATCCAAACACACGCCTTGCCAAATGGGTGACTGAACGGCGATTAAGGAATTACAACATTCAGACATTGATCTTGTATTGATTGTTTACAGTCAATGTCCCTTACATTTATCCTCACATCAAACTAAACTTTGCTGATTGCATGTCATAATAGCAAGGGAGTATGAAGAAGATATGCAAAATTATACATCCCCCCCTACTTCGCCTGAGTCTACTTATTACCTGCCACGCTTTGTTCTGCCTCTCCCCTCTTCCAACTTTCTTCTCCCCATCACCTACAATCAGTTTGAAGAAGGGTTGTCCCAACGTCTAAGAAACAGCTAGACAGGTACATGAATCTGACAGGTTTGGAGTGATATGGCCCAAACGCAGCCAGGTGGGACTGTTTCCACGCTTTTATCACTCTATGACTAGGGTTCTCAAGCCTACCCACGTTCCCCAGAGATGCTGCCTGACCCGCTGAGTTACCCCAGCACTTTGTGTCCTTTTATGTATTAACCAGCATCTGTATTTCATACACTGGGAAATTATTTGATGAGTTTCCCAAGGTTTAACGTTGACAGTGAGCACTCCAAATCTCTCAAAGAAAGACACAAAATGCTGGAGCAACTCAGCAGGACAGGCAGCATCTCTGGGTAGAAGGAATGGCTGTCGTTTCAGGTCGAGAACCTTATAATCTCTCTCCTACTGAAGGGATACAGTTGAACTTACTTGGTATTACTGTCAGCTTGCTTCCTGCACCAAAGATGTTCTTCTGCCCATACCCCACACAGTAAGGCAAGGCACAACAAAAACCTATTCTTCTAACCCAGATTCAGGGTGACCTATTCTCGTCAGTGAATAGGCCACCTAATTAATGTGTAAGACATTTTAGCCATGTAATAGTACTGTGAATCATAATGTGAACTCATATTCCACCCCCCGCTTGGCAGTGAATTATGAACTATTAAAACATCAATGTGATAGGAAATTTGAGCTTTATTTCCTCTTTGTGGATGCTGCCTAGACCTTTTGAACAGTTCCAACAGCATATTTTCTACAGCATTTTGACTCTGGACTTTGGGGAGAAAGAAATTGCAATGTTGAAATATTGACACAAAACGCTGGTCAGACAGCATCTCTGGAGAGAAGGAATGGGTGACGTTTCGGGTCTGAAGAAGGGTCTCGATCAGAAACGTCATCTATTCATTTTCTATAGAGATGGTGCCTGACCCGCTGAGTTAATCTGGATGTTTGTGTCTATCTTTGAGATTCAATACTCGGGCTGATGAAGGCCAGTGTGCCAAAAGCCCTTTTGACCACCTCATGTTGACTTTTTGCATCCAATGCCTCTTAGATTTATCATCAAACCAAACAAACCGCTGATTGGAAATGGAGGTGGCAAGGAGTGCGAAGAACATTTGAGATATCATTAAATGAATTGGTAAAAATTGAACGTTCAAGGAAGTTTAAACTTTGAATCGAAGATCTACTATCACCTTTCCAATGTTTAATCGAGGGATACAATTGCACTTACTTGGTACGACTGTCAGCTTGCTCCCTGCACCAAATATGATCTTCAGTGCATTACCCACACAGTAAGGGGAACCATGACAAAAACCTACTCTGCTAACCCTTAGAAATCGTGACAAATTCTTTCCCTGTGAACGTTCCCCAATTCAGACAAATTTTCATGTAACGGTACTCATACAGTTTCAGGAAATGAACCAAACTCCTGTCAATGATAATCCCGAAGATAGACACAAAATGCTGGGGTAACTCGGCGGGACAGGCAGCATCTCGGCAGAGAAGGAATAGGTGACGGCCCCTAAACGTCACCCATTCCTTCTCTCCAGAGATGCTGCCTGACCCGTTGAGTTACTCCAGCATTTAGTATCTATATTCATAGTAAACCAGCATCTGCAGTTGCTTCCTAATCATAATTCCAAGTATTGTTGCCCATTCTCCAGTCAGCCTTGGTGACTGAATATATCTGGGAATTAATAAGGACAATGCAGAGGGAAAGGAAACATGCACGCATTTGGGGGAACATTTATGTCACAAGGTCTGAAGTGATAGGTGCAGAATTAGCCCACTTCGCCATTCAATCACGGCTGATCTATCTCTCCCTCCTAACCCCATTCTCCTGCCTTTTCCCCATAACCCCTGACACCCGTACTAATCAAGAATCTATCTATCTCTGCCTTAAGAATATCCATTGACTTGGCCTCCACAGCCTACTGTGTCAAAAATTCCACAGGTTCATCACCCTCTGACGAAAGAAATTCCTCCTCATCTCCTTCCTAAAGGAACCTCATTTAATTCTGAGGCAATGACCTCTACTGCCAGACTTTCCTAATAGAGGAAATATCCTCTCCACGTCCACTCGACCCAAGCCTATCACTATTCGGTAAGTTTTAATGAGCCCCCCCCTCGTCATTCTAAACTCCAGAGAGTACAGGCCAAGTGCCGTCAAACGCTCATCATATGTTAAACACTCAACAAGTATTTGTAAATACTTACTTGGGTCTACAGTTAACTTAGTCCCACTTCCAAAGATAAGTTTGGTACTAGATCCAGCATTCACACAGTACTGCATCCCACTTCAATAACTCCCCTTGGTCTGAGATTAGCAGATTATCAGACGCATTGGCTGTTGTATTTGAATACTTGGCATCATTCAATTGAATTATATGCAGAACGTTCATCTTTGAAAACACAGTGATGACCATGCACTAATTATATTAAAAATATTTCTGTTCATAACCCAAACTTTTCTTATTAACCATTTACTATAACATTGGGCACAGTAGCGCAATCTTGAATTTGCCAAACTAGCTGGAATCAAGTTTGAATCTCCACCATTTTGTTTAAAGGATTGGTATTCAATAAATTAAATACACCATGAACATTAAAAAAAAGAGAACAAAATCTTCCGAATAATGATGACTTCTGACTGCCTTTAAAAATATTCAGTGGATCTGCTGAACTATGAACAGCAATGAGTTGGACTCTGAAGATAATAACTTCTACCATTGACACTAGCTCGCCTTTATCATAAAAACGCTTCAAGAATATGTTACAATTTCATACTCGACGTTCAAGATGCCGAGATGACAGAGGTTTCCTACCCTTGTACATGAGTGAAATCAGGAGAGCACAATTTGATCCACAACTCTTCTCAGCCCGTGAAATGCCTCTGAATCGAGGGGACAGACACACATTTGAGGGAACATAGACTCACATCAGTTATTTGTTAATACTTACTTGGGTCTACAGTTAATTTAGTCCCACTTCCAAAAATAAGTTTGTTACCCGCTACATTATTCACACAGTACGGCATCCCGCGTCAATAACCCCTTGGTCTGAGATTAGTAGATTATCACACACATTTGGCGGTTGTATTTGTGTACATGGCATCATGCAATTGAATTGTCTGCAGAATGCGCTTATTTGAAGAGACGGTGATGATCATGCACGAGTTATAATAAAAATATTTCTGTTCATAAGCCAGACGTTCCTTATTAATCAACTGGGCACAGTAGCGCAATTGTTAAATTGCCGAATTAGCTGGAATTATGTTTGAACCTCCATCATTTTGTTTAAAGGATTGGTATTCAAGAAACAAAATACATCTGGACATAAAAAAAAGAGAACAAAATAGTCCGAGTAATGATGACTTCTGACCTGGCATAAAACGCATTGGGTGGATCTGTTGGACTATTAACACCAATGTGTTGGACTCTGAATATTGTACCTTTTATATTTCACACTCGCTTATCTTTATCACAAAAAGCACTTCGAGAAGAATAACTTATCTTACTATTTCATGTTCTAGATTCAAGATGCCGAGATAACAGCGGGTTCCTACTCTTGTACATGAACGTAGAGGGATCTGAGTGAATTCGGGAGAGCATAATTTGATCCACAACTCTTCTCAGCCCGTGAGATGCTTCTGAATCAAGGGGACAGACACACATTTGGAGGAACATAGACTCACGTTAGTTATTTGTTAATACTTACTTGGGTCTACGGTTAATTTAGTCCCACTTCCAAAGATAGGTTTGGTGTTAGATCCATCATTCACACAGTACGGCATCCCGCATCAATAACTCCCCTTGGTCTGAGATTAGTAGATTATCGCACACATTGGCTGTTGTATTTGAATACTTGATAACAATCAATTGAATTGTCTGCAGAATGCTCTTATTTGAAGAGATGGTGATGAACAGGCAGTAATGGTATTTAAAACATTTCTGTTCATAACCCAGACATTTCTTATTAACCATTAACCATACAACTGGGCACGGTAGCGCAATCGTTAATTTGCCGAACTAGCTGGAATTAATTTTGAATCTCCACCGCTTTGTTTAAGGAATTTGCATTCAAGAAATTAAATACAACTTGAACATTTAAAAAAAGAGAACAAAATCTTCCGAATAATGATGACTTCTGACTGCCATTAAAAATATTGAGAGGATCTGCTGAACTATTAACAGCAATGAGTTGGACTCTGAAGATAGTAACTTCTACCATTGACACTAGCTCGCCTTTATCATATAAACACTTCAAGAATATGTTACAATTTCATGCTCGACGTTCAAGATGCCGAGATGACAGAGGTTTCCTACCCTTGTACATGGGTGAAATCAGGAGAGCACAATTTGATCCACAACTCTTCTCAGCCCGTGAAATGGGGACAGACACACATTTGGAGGAACATGGACTCACATCAGTTATTTGTTAATACTTACTTGGGTCTACAGTTAATTTAGTCCCACTTCCAAAGATAGGTTTGTTACCCGCTACATTATTCACGCAGTACGGCATCCCGCATCAATAACTCCCCTTGGTCTGAGATTAGTAGATTATCGCACACATTGGCTGTTGTATTTGAATACTTGATAACAATCAATTGAATTGTCTGCAGAATGCTCTTATTTGAAGAGATGGTGATGAACATGCACTAATTGTATTTAAAATATTTCTGTTCATAACCCAGACATTTCTTATTAACCATTAACCATACAACTGGGCACAGTAGCGTAATCGTTTACCGAACTAGCTGGAATTAATTTTGAATCTCCACCGTATTGTTTAAGGGATTGGTGCTCAATAAACTAAATAAATCTGGAACTTAAAAAAGAGAACAAAATAGTCCCAGTAATGATGACTTCTGACCTGCCATTAAAATATTGTGGAGCTGTTGAACTATTAACAGCAGTGGGTTGGACTCTGAAGATAGTAACTTCTACCATTCACACTAGCTCGTCTTTGTCATAAAAACACATCAAGAAGAATATGTTACCATTTCATATTCTAGATTCAAGGTGCCGAGATGACAGCGGGTTCCTACCCTTGTACATGAGTGAAATCAGGAGAGCACAATTTGACCCACAACTCAGCCCGTGAGATGCTTCAGAATCAAGGGGACAGACACACATTTGGTGGAACACAGACTCACCACAGTTATTTGTTAACACTTACTTGGGTCTACAGTTAATTTAGTCCCACTACCAAAGATAGGTTTGTCAGCCGCTCCAGTATTCACACAGTACTGCATCCCACTTCAATAACTGCCCTTGGTCTGAGATTGGCAGATTATCACACTCATTTGGATGTTGTATTTGTATACATGGCATCATTCAATTGAATTATCTGCAGAATGCTCTTATTTGAAAAGACGGTGATGAAGATGCACTAATTATATTAAAAAGATTTCTGTTCGTATCCCAAACTTTTCTTATTAATCATGAACTATAGTTGGGCACGGTTGCACAATTGTTAAGTTGCTAAACTAGCTGGAATTAAGTTTGAATCTGCACCATTTTGTTTAAGGGATTGGTGTTCAAGAAACTAAATACATCTGCAACATAAAAAAGAGACCAAAATAGTCCTAGTAATGATGACTTCTGACCTGGCATAAAAAACATTGGGTGGATCTGTTGAACTGTTAACACCAATGTGTTGGACTCTGAATATTGTACCTTTTACAGTTGCTACTCGCTCATCTTTATCACAAAAAAACACTTCGAGAAGAATAACGTATCTTAATATTTCATGTTCTAGATTCAAGATGCCGAGATGACAGTGGGTTCATACCCTTGTACATGAGCGTAGAGGGATCTGAGTGAAATCAGGAGAGTACAATTTGATCCACAACTCTTCTCAGCCTGTGAGATGCTTCTGAATCGAGGGATCAGGCACACATTTGGAGGAACATAAGCTCACGTCATTTATTTGTTAATACTTACTTGGGTCTACAGTTAATTTAGTCCCACTTCCAAAGATTAGTGTGTAAGTCCCTCCAGTATTCACACAGTACTGCATCCCACTTCAATAACTCCACTTGGTCTGAGATGGGGAGATTATCACACTCATTTGGCAGTTGTATTTGAATACATGGTATTCAATTGAATTATCTGCAAATGCTCTTATTTGGAAAGACGGTGATGGACATGCACTAATTACATTAAAAAGATTTCTGTTCGGAACCAAAACTTGTCTTGTTGACCATTAACTGTACAATTGGGCACGGGTGCACAATTGTTAAGTTGCCGAATTAGCTGGAATTAAGTTTGAATCTCCACCATATTGTTTAAGGGATTGGTATTCAAGAAACTAAATACATCTGGAACATAAAAACCGGAACAAAATATTCCCAGTAATGTTGACTCCTGACTGGCATTAAAAATTTGGAGTGGATCTGTTGAACTATTAACAGCAATGAGTTGGACTCTGAATATTGTAACTTCTACCATTGACACTAGTTCATCTTTACCATAAAAACACTTCTAGAGGATTATATTACAATTTCATGTTCTAGATTCAAACTGCAGAGATTACACTGGGTTCCTACCCAGGTACATGAACGTAGAGGGAGTTGAATGAAATCAGGAGATTTGATCCACAACTCTTCCCAGCCGGTGAGATGCTTGTGAATCAAGGGGACAGACACACATTTGGGGGAACATAGACCCACGTTAGTTATTTGTTAATACTTACTTGGGTCTACAGTTAATTTAGTCCCATTTCCAAAGATAAGTTTGTCAACCGCTCCGGTATTCACGCAGTACTGCATCCCACTTCAATAACTCCCCTTGGTCTGAGATTGGTAGATTTTCACACTCATTTGGCTGTTGTATTTGAATACATGGCATCATTCAATTGAATTATCTGCAGAATGTTCTTATTTGAAGAGGCGGTGATGAAGATGCACTAATTATATTAAAACGATTTCTATTCGTAACCCAAACTTTTCTTATTAATCATTGACTAAACAATTGGGCACAATAGCAATCATTAAGTTGCCGAATTAGCTACAATTAAGTTTGAATCTCCACCATTCTGTTTAAGGGATTGGTGTTCAAGAAACGAAATACATCTGGGACATAAAAAAACAAAACAAAATAGTCCGAGTAATGATGACTTCTGACTGGCATTAAAAATATTGAGTGGATTTGTTGAACTTTTAACAGCAATGAGTTGGTCTCTGATTATTGTAACCTCTACCATTGACACTAGTTCAGCTTTATCATAAAAAACACTTCAAGAAGAATATGTTACTATTTCATATTCTAGATTCAAACTACAGAGATTACAGTGGGTTCCTACCCAGGTACATGAATGTAGAGAGTTGACTGAAATCAGGCGAGTACAATTTGATTCACAACTCTTCTCAGCCCGTGAGATGCTTCTGAATCAAGGGGACAGACACACATTTGGAGGAACATAGACTCACGTCAGTTATTTGTTAATACTTACTTGGGTCTACAGTTAATTTAGTCCCACTTCCAAAGATAAGTTTGGTACCCGTTCCAGTATACACACAGTACTGCATCCCACTTCAATAACTGCCCTTGGTCTGAGATTAGTAGATTATCACACACATTTGGCGGTTGTATGTGTATACATGGCATCATGCAATTGAATTGTCTGCAGAATGCTCTTATTTGAAGAGACGGTGATGAACATGCACTAATTATATTAAAAAGATTTCTGTTCGGAACCAAACCTTGTCTTATTAACCATTAACTATATAATTGGGCACGGTTGCACAATTGTTAAGTTGCCGAACTAGCTGGAATTAAGTTAGAATCTCCACTATTTTGTTTAAGGGATTGGCAATCATGAAACTAAATACATCTGGAACATTAAAAAAAGAACAAAATAGTTCGAGTAATGATGACTTCTGACCTGGCATAAAAGACATTGGGTGGATCTGCTGAACTATTAACACCAGTGGGTTGGACTCTGAAGATAGTAAATTTAACCATTGACACTAGCTCGTCTTTGTAATAAAAACATTTCAAGAATATGTTACGATTTCACGCTCGACGTTCAAGATGCCGAGATGACAGCGGGTTCCTAACCTTGTACATGGGTATAATCAGGAGAGCATATTTTGATCCACAACTCGTCTTAGCCCGTGAAATGCTTCTGAATCAAGGGTACAGACGCACATTTGGAGGAACATAGACTCACGTTAATTATTTTGTTAATACTTACTTGGGTCTACGGTTAATTTAGTCCCACTTCCAAAGATAGGTTTGGTATTAAATCCATCATTCACACAGCCCTGCATCCCACATCAATAACTCCCCTTGGCCTGAGATTAGTAGGTAATCGCACACATTGGCTGTTGTATTTAAATACTTGATAACAATCAATTGAATTGTCTGCAGAATGCTCTTATTTGAAGAGATGGTGATGAACAGGCACTAATTGTATTTAAAGTATTTGTTCATAACCCAAACATTTCTTATTAACCATTTACTATAACATTGGGCATAGTAACGCAATCTTGAATTTGCCGAACTAGCTGGAATTAAGTTTGAATCTCCACCATTTTGTTTAAGGGATTGGTATTCAAGAAATTAAATACACCTTGAACATTTAAAAAAAGAGAACAAAATCTTCCGAATAATGATGGCTTCTGACTGCCATTAAAAATATTGAGTGGATCTGCTGAACTATTAACAGCAATGAGTTGGACTCTGAAGATAGTAACTTCTACCATTGACACTAGCTCGCCTTTATCATAAAAACACTTCAAGAATATGTTACAATTTCATGCTCGACGTTCAAGATGCCCAGATGACAGAGGTTTCCTACCTTTGTAAATGAGTGAAATCAGGAGAGCACAATTTGACCCACATCTCTTCTCAGCCCGTGAAATGGGGACAGACACACATTTGGAGGAACATAGACTCACATCAGTTATTTGTTAATACTTACTTGGGTCTACAGTTAATTTAGTCCCACTTCCAAAGATAGGTTTGTTACCCGCTACATCATTCACACAGTACGGTATCCCGCATCAATAACTCCCCTTGGTCTGAGATTAGTAGATTATCGCACACATTGGCTGTTGTATTTGAATACTTGATAACAATCAATTGAATTGTCTGCAGAATGATCTTATTTGAAGAGATGGTGATGAACATGCACTAATTGTATTTAAAATATTTCTGTTCATAACCCAGACATTTCTTATTAACCATTAACCATACAACTGGGCACGGTAGCGCAATCGTTAATTTACCGAACTAGCTGGAATTAATTTTGAATCTCCACGTATTGTTTAAGGGATTGGTGTTCAATAAACTAAATAAATCTGGAACTTAAAGAAAGAGAACAAAATAGTCCCAGTAATGATGACTTCTGACCAGCCATTAAAAATATTGAGTGGATCTGTTGAACTATTAACAGCAGTGGGTTGGACTCTGAAGATAGTAACTTCTACCATTGACACTAGCTCGTCTTTGTCATAAAAACACATCGAGAAGAATATGTTACCATTTCATATTCTAGATTCAAGGTGCCGAGATGACAGCGGGTTCCTACCCTTGTACATGAGTGAAATCAGGAGAGCACAATTTGACCCACAACTCAGCCCGTGAGATGCTTCTGAATCAAGGGGACAGACACACATTTGGAGGAACATAGACTCACCGCAGTTATTTGTTAATACTTACTTGGGTCTACAGTTAATTTAGTCCCACTACCAAAGATAGGTTTGTCACCCGCTCCAGTATTCACACAGTACTGCATCCCACTTCAATAACTGCCCTTGGTCTGAGATTGGCAGATTATCACACTCATTTGGATGTTGTATTTGAATACATGGCATCATTCAATTGAATTATCTGCAGAATGCTCTTATTTGAAAAGACGGTGATGAAGATGCACTAATTATATTAAAAAGATTTCCGTTCGTATCCCAAACTTTTCTTATCAATCATGAACTATAGTTGGGCACGGTTGCACAATTGTTAACTTGCTGAACTAGCTGGAATTAAGTTTCAATCTGCACCATGTTGTTTAAGGGATTGGTGTTCAAGAAACTAAATACATCTGCAACATAAAAAAGAGAACAAAATAGTCACAGTAATGATGACTTCTGACCTGGCATAAAACACATTGAGTGGATCTGTTGAACTATTAACACCAGTGGGTTGAACTCTGAAGATAGTAACTTCTACCATTGACACTAGTTCATCTTTATCATAAAAACACTTCAAGATGAATACGTTACTATTTCACGTCCTAGATTCAAACTGCAGAGATTACAGTGGGTTCCTACCCAGGTACATGAACGTTGAGAGTTGAATTAAATCAGGAGAGTACAATTTGATCCACAACTCTTCTCAGCCTGTGAGATGCTTCTCAATCGAGGGATCAGGCACACGTTTGGAGGAACATAAGCTCACGTCATTTATTTGTTAATACTTACTTGGGTCTACAGTTAATTTAGTCCCACTTCCAAAGATTAGTTTGTAAGTCGCTCCAGTATTCACACAGTACTGCATCCCTCTTCAATAACTCCACTTGGTCTGAGATGGGGGAGATTATCACACACATTTGGCTGTTGTATTTGAATACAAGGTATTCAATTGAAAGAAGGGTCTGGTCAGCAGTAAGAAAGAAGCTGAAGCTGTCAAATTCTGTAAGCAGGGCTACTAGAATAGCAAAAAACCCAGACTTTGTACCATCTACCATGGACTCAGGATTTGACAGATGGGCTGACAAAGGGCTAATATACATAGATCAAATGTTTCAGGGACAAACAATGAAAATATTCACACAACTTCAAAAAGAATTCAATTTACCTGCTCATGACTTTTACAAATTCTTACAGCTAAGAGATTACCTACAGAAACATCAGGAATGGGAGAGCATCTGCAAGACTCCATCTAAATTAGAGGAAGTGTTGTGGGGGTTCTCGGAAGACAAGTCAAAAAAAGGGATTATATCAAAAATTTATGAAGCACTACAACATGAATCCAATGAGAACAACTTACATATCAAAGAAAAATGGGAACTGGAAGCGAATATCATAATATCAGAAGAAGGGTGGGAGGAATCATTTAAAGAGGGACATAAACTAACTAAGAGCCCAACATGGAGGGAATTTGACTGGAAAGTTAAAATGCGTTACTTTTATACTCCATTCATTACATCGAAATATAGTAATACAACTGATTTATGTTGGAGGGAGTGTGGAGAAGTTGGGGACTCCACTCATATATTCTGGGATTGCCCAAAAATACAGGATTTCTGGAAGAATATTCAAAAGGAAATTAAACAGATTATGGGCATTAACTTCCCTCTGGAACCAGCACTTTACATTTTGGGTATAATTCCTGACAGTATGACAGATAAGAGTTCGAAACATTTACTGACAATCCTGCTGCTGATAGCAAAGAAGACGATAACAACTTCTTGGTTGAAAGCACAGCCTCCAAGCATAATGCAATGGAGAGATAGGGTAAAAAATGTGTATATAATGGAAAAAATCACAGCAAGGTTACAGTTGACAACAGACATGTTTGATAAAAGATGGTCATTATTAATACAGGCAATGCCGGGACTCTAGTCTCTTCCGATTTTGGGAACTTAAAGTAAGGGTATTTACATTCAATATGCATCTCCTATGTTTGTTTAGTTTGTGTTTGTATGTATGTAAAAAAAAAATAATAATAAAAATAAAAAAGAAAGTAAAAAAAAAAGAAAGAAGGGTCTCGACCCGAAACGCCACCCATTCCTTCTCTCCCGAGATGCTGCCTGACCTGCTGAGTTACTCCAGCATTTTGTGAATAAATCGATTTGTACCAGCATCTGCAGTTATTTTCTTATATATTATTCAATTGAATGATCTGCAGAATGCTCTTATTTGGAAAGACGGCGATGGACATGCACTAATTATATTAAAACGATTTCTGTTCAGAACCAAAACTTGTTTTATTGACCATTAACTGTACAATTGGGCACGGTTGCACAATTGTTAAGTTGCCGAATTAGCTGGAATTAAGTTTGAATCTCCACCATATTGTTTAAGGGATTGGTATTCAAGAAACTAAATACATCTGGAACATAAAAACCGGAACATAATATTCCCAGTAATGTTGACTTCTGACTGGCGGCATTAAAAATATGGAGTGGATCTGTTGAACTATTCACAGCAATGAGTTGGACTCTGAATATTGTAACTTCTACCATTGACACTAGTTCATCTTTACCATAAAAACATTTCTAGAGGATTATATTACTATTTCATGTTCTAGATTCAAACTGCAGAGATTACAGTGGGTTCCTACCCAGGTACATGAACGTAGAGGGAGTTGAATGAAATCAGGAGATTTGATCCACAACTCTTCCCAGCCGGTGGGATGCTTGTGAATCAAGGGGACAGACACACATTTGGGGGAACATAGACTCACGTTAGTTATTTGTTAATACTTACTTGGGTCTACAGTTAATTTAGTCCCACTTCCAAAGATAAGTTTGCCAAACGTTCCGGTATTCACACAGTACTGCATCCCACTTCAATAACTGCCCTTGGTCTGAGATTGGTAGATTATCACACTCATTTGGCTGTTGTATTTGAATACATGGCATTATTCAATTGAACTATCTGCAGAATGTTCTTATTTGAAGAGACGGTGATGAACATGCACTAATTATATTAAAACGATTTCTGTTCGGAACCTAAACTTGTCTTATTGACCATTAACCGTACAATTGGGCACGGTTGCACAATTGTTAAGTTGCCGAATTAGCTGGAATTAAGTTTGAATTCAAACTGCAGAGATTACAGTGGGTTCCAGCCCAGGTACATGAACGTAGAGGGAGTTGAATGAAATCAGGAGAGCACAATTTGATCCACAACACTTCCCAGCCCATGAGATACTTCTGAATCAAGGGGACAGAGACACATTTGGGGGAACATAGACTCACGTTAGGTAGTTGTTAATACTTACTTGGGTCTACAGTTAATTTAGTCCCACTTCCAAATATAGGTTTGTTAACCGTTCCAGTATACACACAGTACTGCGTCCCACTTCAATAACTCCCCTTGGTCTGAGATTAGTAGATTATCACACACATTTGGCGGTTGTATTTGAATACATGGCATCATGCAATTGAATTGTCTGCAGAATGCTCTTATTTGAAGAGACGGTGATGAACATGCACGAATTATATTAAAAATATTTCTGCTCGTAACCCAAACTTTTCTTATTAATCATTAACCGTACGATTGGGCACAGTAGCGCAATCGTTAATTTGCCGATCTAGCTGGAAGTATGTTTGAATCTCCACCATTTTGTTTAAGGGATTTATGTTCAAGAAACTGAATACATCTGGAACTTAGAAAAGGGAACAAAATAGTCCCAGTAATGTTGACTTCTGACCAGGCATTAAAAATATTGGGGGTGGGGGAGGAGGATCGGTTGAACTATTAGCACCAGTGGATTGAACTCTGAATATATTACCTTCTACTACTGACACTCGTCGTTATCGTGAAAACACTTCGAGAAGAATAAGTTAAGTTACTATTTCAATGTTCTAGATTCAGACCACAGAGATCACAGCGGGTTCCTACCCAGGTACATGAACGCAGAGGGGTCTGAGTGAAATCAGGAGAGCACAAATTGATCCACAACCCTTCCCAGCCCGTGAGATGCTTCTGAATCAAGGGGACAGACACACATTTGGAAGAACATAGACTGACATCAGTTACTTGTTAATACTTACTTGGGTCTACGGTTAATTTAGTCCCACCTCCAAAGATAAGTTTGTTACCCACTGCATTATTCACACAGTACTGCATCCCACTTCAATAACTCCCCTTGGTCTGAGTTTACTAGATTATCACACATGTTGGCTGTTGTATTTGTAATCTTGGTATCAATCAGTTGAATTGTCTGCAGAATGCTCTTATTTGAAGAGACGGAGATGAACATGCACGAATTATATTTAAAATATTTCTGTTCATAACCTAGACTTTTCTTATTAATCATTAACTAAACAATTGGGCACAGCAGCGCAATCGTTAAATTGCCGATCAAGCTGGAATTATGTTTGAATCTCCATCATATTGTTTAAGGGATTGGTATTCAAGAAACTAAATACATCTGGAACTTAAAAAAAGAGAACAAAATAGTCCCAGTAATGATGACTTCTGACTTGGCATTAAAAAAAATGTTGGGGGCGGGGGGGAGGGGATCTGTTGAACTGTTAACACCAATGGATTGAACTCTGAATATAATACCTTCTACTACTGACACTCATCGTTATCGTGAAAACACTTCGAGAAGAATAACTTAAGTTAGTATTTTATGTTCTAGATTCAAACCACAGAGATTACAGCGGGTTCCTAACCAGGTACATGAACGCAGAGGGATCTGAGTGAAATCAGGAGAGCACAAATTGATCCACAACTCTTCTCAGCCCGTGAGATGCTTCTGAATCAAGGGGACAGACACACATTTGGAGGAACATAGACTCACATCAGTTACTTGTTAATACTTACTTGGGTCTACAGTTAATTTAGTTCCACTTCCAAAGATAAGTTTGTTACCCACTCCAACATTCACACAGTACTGCATCCCACTTCAATAACTCCCCTTGGTTTGAGATTAGTAGATTATCACACTGATTGGCTGCAGTGTTTGAATACTTGGTATTAATCAATTGAATTATGAACAGTATGCTCTTATTTGAAGAAACGGTGATGAACATGCACGAATTATATTAAGAATATTTCTGTTCATAACCCATTAAAAAAAATTAATCATTAACTATAAAATTGGGCACAGTAGCGCAATCGTTAAGTTGCCCAACTAGCTGGACTCCTATTTGAATCTTCACCACATTGCTTAAGGGATTGGTTTTCAAGAAACGAAATACACCCGGAACTTAAACGTAGAGACCAAAATAGTCCCAGTAATGATGACTTACGAGCAGGCATAAAACACATTGACAATAGACAATAGACAATAGGTGCAGGAGGAGGCCATTCGGCCCTTAGAGCCAGCACCGCCATTCAACGTGGTCATGGCTGATCATTCTCAATCAGTACCCCGTTCCTGCCTTCTCCCCATACCCCCTGACTCCGCTATCCTTAAGAGCTCTATCTAGCTCTCTCTTGAATGCATTCAAAGAATTGGCCTCAACTGCCTTCTGAGGAAGAGAATTCCACAGATTCACAACTCTCTGACTGAAAAAGTTTTTCCTCATCTCAGTTCTAAATGGCCTTCCCCTTATTCTTAAACCGTGGCCCCTTGTTCTGAACTCCCCCAACATTGGGAACATGTTTCCTGCCTCTAACGTGTCCAACCCCTTAATAATCTTATACGTTTCGATAAGATCTCTTCTCATCCTTCTAAATTGAGCGGACCTGTTGAACTATTAACACGAATGGGTTGAACTCTGAATATTGTACCTACTACTATTGATACCAGCTCGTCTTTATCATGAAAACACTTCAAGAAGAATATGTTACTATTTCATGTTGTAGATTCAGGCTACCGACATAACAGCGGGTTCCTATCCACATATACGAACGTAGAGGGAGATAAGTTAAATTAGGAGTCCACAATATGATCCACAACTCTTCTCAAATGGTGAGATGCCTCTAAATCTAAGCACATAAATCTGAACGGTCTTACTTACTCGGTGTAACATGAAGCCTGGTCCCTGGTACAAAGATGAATTTGCCGGCAAAGTTCACACAGCGTGAAATCCCGGTACTGAAACCTTTGGTGTCCAGGCATTCCACTGCCGGTCATGTCTTTAAGTATGAGAGGAGCTATGTATTAAGCGGCCTTAATTCTCATTAAGGCACAAGGAACTGCAGATGCTGGAATCTTGGATACAACACTGAGTTCTGTCGTAACTCAGCGGATTAAGCAGCATCACTGGGAGGCGAGTTTTCGGGTCGGGAGCCTTCTTCCCGACTTGACTCGGAGAAGGGTCCTAACCTGGAACGTCGTCTATGTATTCACTCATCAGATGCTGCCTGACCAGCAGAGTTCCTCCAGCACGTTTGCAGAATTCTCATTAATCCCAATGATGATTCAGAGTGCGATACATTTAATTCAATATTCGCAACTTCGTTTCTAAATATGCTGCTCTGTTTTAATTCATAGTTTTCCAAAAACGTGAAATGATTGATATCCCCTGAAATGTGTGAATCAATTGCATGTTTAAATATTGCTACTTGTTCAAAGACAAGCGAAATCAGTTCATCTTTCTCAGTGTTTAGGCAGCGCCGGGGTAGCCAACAAGCAATGCATATAAAATTAAGACCAATCTTTTTCTGTACCCTAATCCCTTCTGTATTGATCTGCAATCATCTACATATCTATTAATCGATTTCCACTTTAAAGACTACGATTGAATCTGCTTCCACCCCGTCCCAGCCCAACGGCGCTGGGCCTGTGCTCGCTGGAGTTTAGAAGGATGAGGGGGGACCTCATTGGAACTGACCGAAGAGTGAAAGGCTGGACGGAGTGGATGTGGAGAGAACGTTTCCGCTAGTGGGAGAGTCTAGGACCAGAGGTCATAGCCTCAGAATAAAAGGCCGTTCCTTTAGGAAGGGGATGAGGAGGAATTTTTTTAGCCAGAAGGTGGTGAATCTGTGGAATTCATTGCCACAGAAGGCTGAGGAGGCCGCCAATTGATATTTTAAGGCAGTGATGGGTACGTATTTGATTAGTGCGGGTGTCAGGGGTAATGGAGAGAAGGCAGAAGAATGGGGTTAGGAGGGAGAGTTAGATCAACCATGATTGAATGACAGCGGAGAGGCCCAGTGCCGTCAAAAGCTCATCACAATGATGAACCCCCTCTAATAGTACTCCCCGGTTCGTGCCTCTCTACGTTCATCCAAATAGGAATACAGCCCGGTTGGTTACTCCTCGCTCTGAAATATCAAGAGGTCTCCAAAATGTTCCCCATTACCCAATTTATGATCATAATTTAAGATCAGGTTACAATTGTTCCTCATAATCTCTTCAGTTCAATACGAGTTGCCAATGGACGCCGACTATGTCGTTAGAAGTGCATGATAAGACTTACTGGGCTGGACAGTTAGACGAGTCCCACCTCCAAAGGCAAGAATGTTGCTACCAGTATAAGCCACACAGTGCCATATCCCTAAACACAAACCCTTGACTTCATTCTGTGCACACTTAGTACTCAACTCATTGCAGCATCCAGAAGAAGAAACCAATAGTGTATTTTGTGTTGGTGACTTGCTAATTTCATCTATTTTCCATCCTTTCTGTTATACATAACAGGGCATAATAAACATGACCGCCATTTAACAAATCCACAACCTTAGCGAATAACCCAGGCAAACTTTCTGACAACTGGAATAGTCTAGGCAAACCAGTCTCCTGGACCACCTACATTGAAGCTACGAGCAAGAAGGCACACCAAAGCCTCTACTTCCTCAGAAGTCTTAGGAACTTCGGCTTGCTTCCTAAAACTCTCACGAACCTCTACAGATGCCCCATAGAAAGCATTTTATCAGGATGCGTCACAGCTTGGTTTGGGAACAACTCCATCCAATACCGTAAGAAATTGCAGCGAATTGTGGACGCAGCCCAGACCATCACACAAACCAACCTCCCTTCCATTGACTCCATTTACACCCCATGCTGCCTCGGCAAGGCCAGCAGCATAATCAAGGACGATGCGCAACCTGGCCACTCCCTCATCTCCCCTCTCCCATCGGGCAAAAGGTATAGAAGTGTGAAAACGCACACCTCCAGATTCAGGACCGTTTCAGGTAACTGCACCATCCTACCACAACTAGAGAGCAGCCATGAACTACTAGCTACCTCATTGGTGATCCTTGGACTCCCCTTGATCGGACTTTGCCGGTTTTACCTTGCACTAAACGTTATTCCGTTAAACTTTATCATGTACCTATATACTGTAAATGGCTCGATTGATATCGTGTTTTGTCTTTTCACGGTTTGGCGAGCACGCAAAGAAAGCGTTTCACTGCACCTTGGTACACGGGGCAATAAACTAAACTGCTACTGAAACACCTACTTGGTTCCACAGCAAGTTTGGTACCAGATCCAAACACGAGTTGATATCCACCAGCATCCGCCCACAGTGTGTGAGAGGCGTACAAAAACCGCTTGTCAAGAGCTGGGCAACAAAGTACAAAGTAAGTGGACGGTAAACCCCAAACGAAAGGGCTGGACATTCTCACATTGAGGGGTCGTCCATTTAGGACTTAATTAAGGAGAAATGTATTCTAACATAGTGCGATGATGAAGTGGATTTTCATGGGGGGGGGGGTCATGGATGGGAAATCATTAGCCTCAGGCACAGGATAGCTCGTTGCATTTATGTACATGAAAGGAGCCGAGGAATATGAGATTGGTGGGAAAATATTTAGCACATTATTACGGCTGTCAGGGGTTATGGGGAGATGGCAGGAGAATGGGGTTAGGAGGGAGAGATAGATCAGCCACAATTAAAAGGCGGAGTAGACTTGATGGGCCGAATGGCCTATTTCTGTTCCTATCACTTAAGGTCTTATGGCCTTATAACACAGAACAGTAAAGTACGTATAAAATTCTTAAAGGACTGAACAGGCTACATATAAAATCTTAAAGGATTGGACAGGCTAGATGCAGGAAAAATGTTCCAGATGTTGGGGGAAGTCCCGAACCAGGAGCCGCTGTTTAAGAATAAGGGGGAGGCCATTTAAGACTGACACGAGGAAAAACGTTGTCACCCAGAGAGTTGTGAATCTGTGGAATTCTCTGCCACAGAAGGCAGTAGAGGCCAATTCACTGGATGTTTTCAAGAGAGAGTTAGATTTAGCTCTTAGGGCTCAAGGAATCAAGGGATGTTGCGAAATTTTGGTTTACCAGCCATGGTCATATTGAATGGCGGTGCTGGCTCGAAGGGTCGAGTGGCTTACTCCTGTACCTAGTTTCTATGAAATAACCTGCCCGTTAGATCTTTAAAGTTCTCCCATTCATCTTAAACCCATGCCTCTGCTACCAATGACTCAGGCAACTAAATCATCCAACCACATCTGGAGAGTAGTCCTGAACTACCATCTAACTTATTGGTGACCCTCAGGCTATCTTTGATCGGACTTTACTGGCTTTACCTTGCACTAAAAGCTATTCACTCATCATATAAATGGCTCGGTTTTAATCAAGCATTGACTTTCCGCTGATTGCTTAGCACGCAACAAACGCTTCCCACTGCACGCTGGTACACGTGACATTAAACGTATCTGAAAACTCAACTGAAAACGGGAAAACTCTGGTGTTAGCCTCCCCTACCCTGGGGAATAAACTGCACCTTTGTACCCTATCTATGCCTCGATAATTTTGTGAGGCTCTCAAATGTCAGCGCTGTGCCTCCTTCATTCCGAGAAAACAGTCCCAACATGCCTAATCTCTCAAACCCTCCAGTCCTGATCCAATCTCTCCTTGTAATCCCAGTTTCAAAACATCTAAACGTCTTAAAAAATGGTGACATTTGCAACATGAGTGGGTTAACATATGATGAGCGTTTGACGGCACTGGGCCTGTAACCACTGGAGTTTAGAATGGTGAACGGGGACCTCATTAAAACACACAGAATGTGAAAGGCCTGGAATGTGAAAGGCGGGGATGTTTCCACAGGTGGGAGAGTCTAGGAGTAGAGGTCATACGCTCAGAATTAAAGGACGTTCCTTTAGGAAGGAGATGAGGAGGAATTTCTTTAGTCAGAGGGTGGTGAGTCTGCGGAATTCTTCGCCAAGGGAGGCTAAAGCGGCCAAGTCAATTGATATTTTTAAGGTAGAGAGAGATAGATTCTTGATTAGGACGGGTGTTGGGGGTTATGGGAAGAAGGCAGGAGAATGGGGTTAGGAGGGAGAGATAGATCAGCCATGATTGAATGACGGAATAGACTCGATGGGCCGAATGGCCTAATTCTGCTCCAATCACTGTCAGTTATGACCTTATGACAAATATTCAATCATGAAACAAGTTAAATGTGAACTACTTCAAACTCACTCGGTATCACAGAGAGCTTCGTTCCAGCTCCGAATATGATCTTGTAACCGCTATCCGCACAGTGAAAATATAGTGCTCAAAAACTCCCTGGCCAACGTGTGAAGTGTTATGAATGTTGTAACCTGCACAATTGAAATGTATTGTTAACTCTATTCCCTCCATAGATGCTGCCTAAACGTTCCTCCAAAACTTAGTGTTTTGCTCACGATTCCAGAACGGCACTATATCAGGGGGACATGATTTGCAGAGCTACGGAAAGGAGTAGGAACAAACTGGGAGACGGTGAAGAGCTAAACTCGACGGCCGATTGACTTCATTTTGTGCCGTGACTACTTTTCTCCCTTCTCCCATCTGGCAAGCTATAGAAGTATGAAAACGCACACCTCCAGATTCAGGGACAGTTTCTTCCCAGCTGTTATCAGGCAACCCAATCATCCCACCACAACCAGAGAGCAGTGGTGAACTACTATCTACCTCATTGGTGACCCTCGGACTATCCTCGATCGGACACTGCTGGCTTTACCTTGCACTAAACGTTATTCCCTTATCATGAACCTATACACTGTAAAGTGATCGACTGTAATCATGTAGGAAAATAACTGCAGATGCTGGTACAAATCGAAGGTATCACAAAATGCTGGAGTAACTCAGCGGGTCAGGCAGCATCTAGGAGAGAGGGAATGGGTGACGTTTCGGGTCGAGACCCTTCTTCAGACTGAATAAGGGTCTCGACCCGAAACGTCACCCATTCCCTCTCTCCTAGATGTTGCCTGACCTGCTGAGTTACTCCAGCATTTTGTAATACCTTCGACTGTAATCATGTTTTATCTTTCCGCGGACTGCTTAGCAAGCAACACAATCTTTTCTCTGTACCTCGGTACACGTGACAATAAACGAAACTCATCCTCTGATCCATCAATCTACTTGATTCTCTTTACCAACTTACTTGGTTCCACGATTAGTCTGGTTCCCTTTCCAAAAGTCAGCGTGGTGCCGCTGCTAAACCCCGCACAGTACCATATCTCGTAGCACAAACCCCGAAAGCTGGGTGCAGTTAGATCAGAGAGGTATGGTAACGCGTTTGCAGCCCTTCCCAGCGGGACGCCGTTTGGCCATTTTAACGCTTCACTGCCCAATTTAATTTGAACTAATTTCCCCATATTAAATTGAGGTGCCGTTCTCAAGCATAAACTTAACACTTTTAATCTTGAGCAAAACACACAACGCTGGAGCAACCAACATGTCAGGTAGCATCTGTGGAGGGAATGGACAGGCGACTTTTCAGGTTGGGACCCTACTTTGGTCTGACCCGCTGCGCTCCTCCAGCACTTTGTGTTTTGGTCAAGATTCCAGCATCTGCAGTCTCTTTCTTCTCCAATTTCAAGTCTAACATTTGCTACCACAAGTCAGATTGTATCTTCCCCTTCGTTGCACTCTGTATCTTCCCTTTGTTGCACTCTGTACCCTCCCATCTGCTCTACACACAGTACTTGAGTTTGATTATATTTATACATAGTGTTATCCGATCCGATCGCATAACGTGCAAAACGAAAAATTTCACTGTACCTCAGTACATGTGGCAAGAATAAACAAATCTCAATCGACCTGAATGATTCAGAACGGGAGCTTATTATGTTAATTGCTCGCACATTCTGCTTTGCAGTATATCGCGAAAAATAGCAATCGCCTATTGTCCACCTGTAGACCATTGTCTTGGCATTTAAACAATCTGCAGAATTAGTTTAGTTAAACTAACGCCGTTTAATTTCACACTGGGCATGTAAGTCAAGGCTGGTATTAGTCGCCTCTGATGCAGCTTGTAAATATTCATAGATGCATGTTTAAATTTCAATTCAGCATCAATAAATGTGCGCACGAACTCACTTGGAATTACAGAGAGCTTTGTCCCGGCCGCGAACACAAGCTGGAAACCAGTTCCATCATATCCCACGATGAAAAGACGGTGCACAAAAACCTTCTCCCATGCAAGTGAACGGCTATCACAACGAACCGTCGTTAGATTCAGGGTGATGAAAAATTAATTGAAAATATTGTTCACTGTGCTAATGATATTATTAATTGAGCCGATCCCACTGACAAGTTTTTTAATTTTGCCAAATTTTGACGACCATTATTCGACATAACCCACTGACGAGCACTTGTCAGAACGGACGACTTTGGACAATATTTGCATCCGCTTGCCTTGGAAGGCAGCGTACTTGTATCTGCGATGCTTACTGCCAATATTTGTGCTAATGGACAACGTTTATTGATTATGATACATTGATAGGCCATTGCCGTTTGAGATATATTAATAAGACGAGCCGTCTCAGCTAAGTATCGTTTGAATAATGTTCTTCGCGATGCATTAATAAAATATCCATAATTTAATCTGTATTTTGGAATTCTGTCTTTTATGATATATCATGAAAGGACGCATTACGTAAGCTCCAATATCAGAATATTGTTCTGCGTGACCTATTCATAAGTGACGTATGTTAAATTGCTATATGCCAGATTAGTTAGAGATGTTAGATAGACACACAAAGCTGGAGTAACTCAGTGCATCAGACAGCATCTCTGCAGAAAAGGAATAGGTGACGAGTTGAGTTACTCCAGCTTTTTGTGTCTATCTTCGGTTTAAACCAGCATCTGCAGTTGCTTCCAACACATTTAGTTAGATATGTATTGTTTAAGATGCATTGTTGAATGTTTTCGTTTGATGAATTAATAACTGATATATTATTTAAACTGCGTAGTTAGGAAACTTTTTTTTCATTGATGTCTTTCCGGTAATTATTGCACTCGTTCTACATTTTCATCATGCGGAGCAAAAGGCGAAACCGAGGCACAATTGTCGTGTCGAATCTGTACAACTGGTTCCTTTTGCTCCGCATGATGAAAATGTAAAACGAGTGCAATAATTACCGGAAAGACATCAATGAAAAAAAAGTTTCCTAACTACGCAGTTTAAATAATATATCAGTTATTAATTCATCAAAATGACAGTCGTCGCTGTAACATGGCAGACATACATCTTACACAGAGCAAGACATGAGCGTAAATCCGCCACTATTTTGTCCTCCTTACTGGATTTTACAGTGCGTTTTAGTCGCACGCCCACGACATGAGTGGGGAATATCACGTTATTCACCCAAACTCCATCGTAAAAACATCGACAGTCGACAGTTACTCTATTACCCTACTACCTCCCCATAGAGTCGTAGAGTGATGGAGTGACACAGTGTGAAATGAGGACCTTCTGCCCAACTTGCCCACACCGGCCAACATGTCCCAGCTACGCTAGTCCCACCTGCCCGCGTTTGGTCCATATCCCTCCAAACTTGTCCTATCTATGTACCTGACTCTTTCTTAAATGTTGGGATTGTCCCTGCCTCAACTACCTCCTCTGGCAGCTTGTTCCATACACCCACAACCCTTTGTGTGTAAACGTTACCCCTCAGATTCCTCTTAAATCTTTTGCCCTTCACCTTAAACCTTTGTCCTCTGGTCCTCGATTCACCTGCAAGAGACTGTGTGCGTTTACCCGATCTATTCCCTAGTTCAAACAATGTGATAACAATTCTTGAAATTTAACTTTAACTTCACTCCTCCCTCATCCTTCTTTCTGGCCATCTTGGGATCCACCCTTTTGTTCCTCGCCCTCTCTCTTCCTATGCCTGCGACAGGCTTTACAATTTGAATGGGACACCTTTACACGGAAATTAATACTATTTATTTCAGCATTTTGCCGAGCATTAAAAATTGGTCAGCTTCATTCTACATTTATGAGAAGGACAAGAGCAAAAAGATTGATGTGGACGAATTCTATTAAAAAGTACTTACTGGGTGTCACTGTTAACTTCGTTCCTGGGCCGAATGTTTGGTAGTTAAGACCGGAACTCACACAGTACTATGCGCGGTTACAAAAACAGCTTTAGGCCGTTTTCCGCCCCGGAGAATGCGAACTCAACGCAAACACCATTTTAAATTCCGTCTACCTTTTAAAATCTCGAATATGTTATGCTGTAGACTTGTAAATGAACTATCTCCTTGCTCTTCTGGCATTTATGTTCATGAGTTCATAAGTGATAGGTGCAGAATTAGGCCATTCGGCCCATCGAGTCTACGACATTCGGCCCATCGAGTCTACGCCATTATAAAAGGAGTGGACAAGGTAGATGAAGGAAAAATGTTCCCAATGCCGGGGGAGTCCTGAACCAGGGGCCACAGTCTTAGAATAAAAAGGAGGCCATTTAAAACTGAGATGAGAAGGAACTTCTTGACCCACAGAGAGTTGTGAAGTTGTGGAATTCTCTGCCACAAAGGGAAGTGGAGGCCAGATCACTGGATTGATTTAAGAGAGAGTTGGATAGAGCTCTCTGTACTAGTGGAATCAAGGGATATGGGGTGAAGGCAGGCACGGGTTACTGATTGTGGATGATCAGCCATGATCACAATGAATGGTAGTGCTGGATCGAAGGGTTAAATGGCCTCCTCCTGCACCTATTTTCTATGTTTTTATGTTTCTATTCAGTCATGGCTGATCTATCTCTCCTTCCTAATCCCATTCTCCTGCCTTCTCTCCATAACCCCTGACGCCCGTACTAATCAAGAATCTGTCTATCTGTGCCTTAAAAAACATCCATTGATGGCCTCCACTGCCGTTTGTGGCAATGAATTCCACAGATTCACCACCCCATGGCTAAAGAAATGCCTCCTCATCTTTCTAATGGAGCGTCCTTTAATTTTGAGACTATGACCTCTGGTCCTGGACTCTTCCACTAGTGGAAACATCCTCCCCGCATCCACACTATCCAAGCTTCCACTCCACCGAGTTCAGGCCCGTTGCCGTCAAATGTTTATCATACGTTAACCCACTCATTTCTGGGATAATTCTTGTAAACCTCCCTGGACCCTCACCAGCACCAGATATGGTGCCCAAAATTGCTCACAACGCACCAAATGCGGCCTGACCAGCGCCTTACATGCTAGCATATGAATGCAAATTAATGAATGTTATGATGCAGCCTTGGAAAATATATTATCTGCTTGCTTTTCTGGCATTGAAGTATGGCGTTAAGCATTATGTAACCCAAACAGATATGAGTGGAGAGAGCAGTAGCATCGTCAACCAAGGATGGTTGACCTGAGACGTTGACGCTGTGTCCCTTCGCCGATGCTGGCTCACCCACTGGGTATTTTCTGCGTTTACATGTGAATATAAAAATCTGATTTCTAACATGTTGCTGCTCCTTACGGATCTTCGACTGTTCTGTTTTCCTTAGTTTTTGAGGGAAGTTTTAAAAATCTGGGACGAGATGTACAAGTCCAATACAAAATTCGATTTGCAGGCTAAACTGGCCCGGTTAAATTGCCCCCCCCCGGTGTGTAGTGAGTTAGATGTGAAAGTGGGATAACGTAGAACTAGTGTGAATGTGTGATCAGTGGTCGGCGTGGACTCGGTGGGCCAAAGAACCTGTTTCCACGCCGTACCTTTCAATAAATTTAATGAACATATATTGACAGATTGTGTGGGAATCACTTACCGGGTGTCACGGTTAACTTGGTTCCAGGTCCAAATGTTAACCTCCTATCGCCCCCACCAGTATTCACACAGTGCCACCCACCAGTACAAAAATACCAGGGGCTAAGTCAGCGCCAAGGGCGAACCTGCCTTCTCGCGTCTCATATTACTGCGGTTGGGCTTGAGGTACAAGAGGAGCGCGAGAAATAAAGAGCAAGAGCCGGCAACCAGGTCCCCCAACCCCGCTCACTCATCAACACCAGGTCTCAACCTCTCTTCTGTGTCAGTTGGCCATAACTCCCAATTTCTCCGCTCTTTCAAGTATCCGTCTGTCTAGATGGAGTCATAGAATGATACAATGTGGAAACAGGCCCTTCGGTCCAACTTGCCCACACCGGCCAACATGTCCTGGCTACACTAATCCCTCCTGCCTGCGCTTGGTCCATATCTCTCCTAACATGTCCTGTCCATGTACCTGTCTAACTGTTTCTTAAACTTTGGGATAGTCCCAGCCTCAACTACCTCTCTGGCAGCCTGTTCCACACACCCACGACTCTTTGTATGAAAAAGGTGTACCTCAGATTTCTATTAAATCTTTATGCCTTCACCTTGAACCTGTGTCATGTAGTCCTCGATTCCCTTACTCTGCATCTACCCGATCTATTCCTCTCATGGTTTTTTTCTACGCCTCTATAATATCACCCATCATCCTCCTGCATTCCAAGAAATAGAGACCCAGCCTATTCAAATTCTCCCTGTAGCTCACACCCTCTAGTCCTGGCAACATCCTGGCATTTCTTCACTGAACCTTTTCAAGCGTGACAAGATCTTTCCTATAGCATGGTGCCCAGAACTGAACACAATATTCTAAAGGCGGTCTCACCAACGTCTTAGACAACTGCAACATGACCTCCCAACTTCTATACATGTTAAACTTATCTAATGACCACCAATCTGCCGGGCAGAGAATTCCTGGGATTAGTTACATTCTCAGAGAAGAGATGTCATCGTCCCTCAGTTATAAGGGATAGTCATCTTATTTTGCAACAATGTTCCCTTGTCCAGTGGTTCACACGACTACTACGTCGGTCCTGTATTGAGGATCTTCTATATTTGATTAACGTCAGTCCTTATTCTTCCAAACTCCAATGGATGCTAGCACAATCCTAGTGGTTGTGGAGAGGACGTTTCCGCTCGTAGAAGAGTCTAGGATCATAGACTCAGAATTAAAGGACGTTCCTTTAGGAAAGAGATGAGGAGGGATTTATTTGGTCAGAGGGTGGTGAATCTGTGGAATTCATTGCCACAGAAGGCTGTGGAGTCCAGTTCAATTGATATTTTTTTGAAAGGCAGAGATAGATAGATTCTTGATTAGTACGGGTATCAGTGGTTATGGGGAGAAGGCAGGAGAATGGGGTTGAGATTGAAAGATAGATCAGCCAATCTTGAATGGCGTAGACGTGATGAGCCAAATGGCCTAATTCTGTTCCCATCACTTAGTCATAGAGTCACACTGAAACACGCCCTTCGGCCCTACTCATCCCTGCTTACCGAGATGCCCATCTACGCCATTCCACTTTGCTCATGTTTGATCCACGTCCGTATAAACGATAGGATACCGGAAACATTGCAGAGCGTTTTTAAATAGCCACACGGATATGGAGAAATGGAGGGATATGGATCACATGCAGGCAGAGGAGAGTCCTTTAACTTGGCATCATGTTCGGCACAGACTTTGTGGCCGATGGGCCGGTTCCTGTGCTGCTGTTGCACATTCTCTGTTCTAATTGGAACAACATACTATTTTCAATTAAGCCACAACAATTTCAAAAGAACCAACTCCTTATATTCGCGAATAAAATACACGCTGTGATATATATTGGAGACACAATGAACTGCAGCTGCTAGTTCACAAGAAGACACAAAGTGCTGGAGTAACTCAACGGTCAGGCAGCACCTCTGTAGAACATGGATAGGTGATGTTTTGGGGTCGCGACTATACTTAGTTGAAGGAGTGTCTTGACCCGAACCGTCTCCTATCCTATGTTCTCCAGAGACGCTGCCTGACCCGCTGAATTACCCCAGCTCTTTGATATTGTGTTACGTATTGATTGTTTCACTGGGCAGCAGAAGACCACATATTTCTTGCATGCCAGGATGTTTACTAATGGAAAATGGTAGTTATCCCTATATGCAAACTTTAAGTACATTTAGTTATTAATAATTTTACGACACCACATGTCCTAAATATTAAGACTTGAGGAACTGGTGATTACAATCAATCGGGCATCCAACTTACTGGGCTGTACGGTCACTTTGGTCCCACCTCCAAATACAGGAGGAGTAGCTCCCAAGTCATTCACACACCGCTTTACTCCGTCACAAAAACCTTTCCAATACATAGTTACTTAGTTAACCTTCTGCAGCATGAGGGAAGAATCATAGCGAGTACAAAATCACGAGAGGAATAGATCGGGCAGATGCACAAACTCTCTGGTTTGGAGTAGGGGAATGGAGAACCAGAGGACATAACTTTAAGGTCAAGGGGAGGGGGGGGGGATGGGTGGGAGGGGGAGATTTAATAGGAACCCGAGGGGTACCTTTTTCATACAGAGGATAATGGGTGTATGGAACGAGCAGTCAGGGAAAGTTGAGGCAGGAACGAGATCCAAGGTTTTGGAAACATTTAGACAGGTACATTGATCGGGCAGGGTTAGAGGGATATGCGTCAAACGCAGGCAGGCGGGGCCATTGTGGATAGGATATATTGGTCGGTGTGGGAAAGTCATACTAGGCCATTCGGCCCATTAAGTCTGCTCCGACATTCAATCATGGCTGATCTACCCATCCCTCCTAAACCTATTCTCCTGCCTTTTCCCCACAACCCCTGACACCCGCACGAATCAAGGATCTATCCATCTTCGCCTTAAAAACATCCATTAACCTGGCCTGCACAGCCTTCTGTGACAGATAATTCCACAGATGCATCGCCCTTTGACGAAAGAAACTCCTCCTCATCTCCTTCCTAAAGGAACGTCCTTTAATTCTGAGGCTGTGACCTCTGGTGCTAGACTCTCCCACCAGTGGAAACACCTTCTTCACATCCACACTATCCAAGCATTTCACTGTTCGGCAAGCTGGACCGAATGGCCTGTTTCCACGCTGTAAGAATCTGTGACTGTGACGATGAATATTGGTCTCTAATCTTAATCACTTCCTATCCCGCTCCTAGTCCATCTCACCATCGTTCCTTTCGCTTCCTACAACACCCACCCCTCCATTCCTGGTGCAGAATTCATCCACTGTCCCTTATTGTTACAGGATTCACGCTCGCATCACTCTGTACACCGGTTTAAATCAATTTCCATGCACATATTTCTGAATAATACGAATTGCGTTTTTATACCACATGCCTGAAAACATGACAATCTGATCCACAAATTTAGCAGAAAGAATTATGTTGATCATTTTCTGATTGGGACACTTACTTGGTGTTACTGTTAACTTCGTTCCTGCGCCGAAGATAATTTTATCATTACCATAACTCACACAGCACTTATCACCAGTACAAAAACACATCGGGGCTATTTCGCACCTGGGAATATCATCTTGGATCTGCATTATTAGGATTCGGACCTCTTTCCCCCAACCCCCTCCCCCTTCCCCATGAAATATCTGTTTTTATTGAATTGCCGCCATCTGGATTGCATGAAGTCATAAGTACTGCGGTCATTTTTGCAAATCACACTGCACAGAACCCATTGCAAAGTAATCGGCTTTCTTGAAATAATGTAACTCAGCCAACTGATTTTAATTCTAAATGCTTTTTGGGAGAATAATTTCTGAAACGCCTTTAACTCGCGGGATTACAGTATTGAGAACACGAGATGGAACTATTATGAGAACGATCTCTGCCATTTGTTACTTATGATTGCCTGCAGAATTTCTACTGATTTTCTGTATCCACCCAATATTTTTTTTGCAGGCGATCAGATGGCGACTTAGGGCTATTGTTTTTTTGAGCACTTTGATGTACTTCTTTTTAAAGACTATTTAAATCCAAATTAGATTTTTTGTTCCCTCTCTTCCATGATTGATTTCAGGAACAAATGAAACACGAGAAGCCGGAGGCGGAAACTGAAGTATGGACGGAAAATGGGAGTAAGAGGGAGACTGAGTGGGCGGGAGAAAGGGGGGGGGGGGGGGGGGCTGGTGGAAGAGAGAGAGGGAGAGAGAGGGAGGGAGGGGGAGAGCGAGCGGGGGAGGGGTGGAGAGGGGGCGAAGGAGAGACAGATCGAAAGAAAGATTGAGAGTGAGGGTTGGAATGTGTGTATGAGAGAGAAGAAGCGAGCGAGGTCAGAGAAAATCGAGGTTGAGAGGGAGGAAGACAGAGAGAGAGAGAGAGGGCATGGAGTGAGCGAGGAGCAATTAATAGCGAGAGGGACGTATGGAAGCGTGAGAGAGAGGGAAGAGAGAGGGGAGAGAGTGCCGGGAGAGAGGAGGCGATGTAGTTAAATGAAGGCGCATTGATCTGAAATGTTACGCTGTTCCCAGATGGTATCTGACTTACTAAGATACTTTACAGAACCTAGAATACAGAACAGCACAGCACAGGAAAGCACCGTTAGCCCACACAGTCTGTGCGGATCATTAAAATAATCCTCTCTGCCTGCACGTGACCATATCACTGTTTCCCCGGGTGAAATTGAAATGCGGATCCCTGTTGCAATTAGATAGTCATAGAATCATAGAGTCAAAGAGTGATAGAGCGTGGAAACAGGCCCTTCGGCCTAACTTGCCCACACCGGTGAACACGTCCCAGCTACACTAGTGCCACCTGACTGCATTTGGCCCTATATCCCTCCAAACCTCTCCTATCCACGATTCGTATTATCCTGAAGCGTCCCTGGGATTACTTCCAACGTTTCAGATTCCCTGCAATTCCAGTTTATTTGGCCTTTCCAATGTCACGTCTTTCTGCATTTTGGAGAGTAGATTTGAAGGACTGGGAACCAGTTGTGCAGATTCGGCCCGACAGCACATATACCGAGGAAGTGGCGTTTGAAGCACTTACTTGGGACCACCGTCAGTTTGGTTCCTGCTCCGAATGTAAACTTTCCACCAGCTCCACCAGCAGACACACAGTAATGACAGCAGCTACAAAAACACTAGGGCCTCCATTCCTCTAGCAAAGAACTTCTGTAAACCTCCCAGTTGTTTCATGTGGAAATCTTCAACAATTTTCTCGCTTGTGTCGAATTTGTAAATCAATTGCCCAGCTTTTTACTGATCTCGTCTGGACACAGTCCTCTGTTCAATGTTACTTCAAAAGTTGGGAGATCGTGTTGCAGTTGTGGCAGACGTTAATGAGGCCGCATTTAGAGTATTGTGTGCAGTTCTGGGCGCCATGTTATGGGAAAGATGTTGTCAAACTGGAAAGGGTACAGAGAATATTCACTAGGATGTTGCCAGGGCTCGAGGGTGTGAGCTACAGGGAGAGGTTGAGCAGGCCGGGACTCCATTCCTTGGAGCGCAGGAGGATGAGGGGTGATCTTATGGAGGTGTATAAAATCATGAGAGGAATAGATCGGGTAGATGCACAGAGTCTCTTGCCGAGCGTAGGCGAATGGAGGACCAGAGTACATAGGTTTAAGATGAAGGGGAAAATATTTAATAGGAATCTGAAGGGTGACTGTTTCCACACAAAAGGTGGTGGGTGTGTGGAACGAGCTGCCAGAGGAGTTGAGGCAGGGACAATGCTATTGTGCAAGAAACAATTAGATAGGTACATGGATAGGACAGGTTTGGAGGGATAAGGACCAAACATGTGCTGGTGCGACTGGTATAGCTGGGACATGTTGGCCAGTATGGGCAAGTTGGGCCGATGGGCCTGTTTCCACCCTGTACCACTCTATGATTATGTGACTCTAATACAATACCAACTCGATGGCAATAGTAACTGCCTGACTCCATCTTATATTTATTTTACCAGATTCCGTTCTACAGAACTTGCAACTGGACAATTGCACGAATAACTGACAGGGAACGATATGGAACAAGGTGTATTGCCAAACCCCGGGCTGAAGGAAGGTCCAGACCCGAAACAAGCTGTCCAACCCCCCCCCCCCACACCAGAAAGGACATAACCTTAGAATAAAAGGGGTTTGTAGAAAGGTGAAAATAAGGCATTTCTTTAGATAGAGGCTGATGAATCTGTAGAATTCGTTGCCATAGACGGCTGTGGAGGCCAAGGCAATGGATATTTCAGGGCGGAGACCGACAGATTCTTGATTAGTAAGGGTGTCAGGGGTGATGGTGGGAAGGGAGAAGAATTCGGTTGAGAGGGAAAGATAGACCAGGCATGATTGCATGGCGGAATAGACTTGATAGGCGCAATGGCTTAATTCTGCTCCTTGACCTTGTGTACTAGTGAACAGATGCTGTCTGACCCGCTGAGCTCCTCCATCATTTTGTATGCTGCTCATTCACTTCTCAATTATCCTGTTCCCCTTGGAATCCAAGCAAAGGCACAACAATTTATAAGTTTCTTCGAATCCCATTCCCTTTCTTCACCTTTCCTGGTCTATCTCGGGATCTGTCCGTTGCTCCTCCCCCCCACCCCCACACACACCATTTCCGTAACTAAATTTCCCCACATTTTAACCTCTGCCCTTAGAAGTTATGAATTTATAAAGTTATGAACTTATGACCACACGTGGTTCCATATCCTTTACGCCCGTTTAAAACATATTTGTACAATTACTGTTGTACTGTGCGAAACGCACGGGAACCTAAGCTGCTATTGTCGTTTGCAAGTGAGCAAAACTATATCTTTGAAATTATCTCCATAATACATGAATTGCACAGTTTTCTACACAATTCCTGGTAATCCCGTGAGCTGGTAGAAGTATTAAAAGGAAAGGTAACATAATTGATAATTTAAAAAAAAAACTTACTGGGCGTCACTGTTAACGTCGTCCCTGCGCCGAATGTTATCTTATAATTACCATCATTCACACAGTACTAATCCGTAGTGCAAAAACATATTGGGGCTATTTCTATGCTGGGAACAACAATATAACTTTGCACCATTGATTAGCACGGGTGTCACGGGTTTTGGGGAAAAGGCAGGAGAATGGGGTTAAGAGGGAAAGATCGATCAGGCATGATTTAATGGCGAAGTTGATGGGACGAATTTAATTTCGTGGAAAATGGCAAGGGACTTAAATATCCGCATTCTGATGTTACTGGAGATTGCAATAAATGTTGTTGCTGTTTAAGATCTTCAGGAACAATGTAATATTAAAGAGGGAGAGAGAGAGAGAGAGAGAGAGAGAGAGAGAGAGAGAGAGAGAGAGAGAGAGAGAGAGAGAGAGAGAGAGAGAGAGAGAGAGAGAGAGAGAGAGAGAGAGAGAGAGAGAGAGAGAGAGAGAGAGAGAGAGAGAGAGAGAGAGAGAGAGAAGAGAGAGGGAGAGGGGGGGGGGGGGAGAGGGAGAGGGAGAGGGAGAGGGAGAGGGAGGGAAAGGGAAGGGGGTGGGGGGCTCAGTGACCTGAAAGATTGAGCCTGATACTTTCTGCACAGATGCTGCCTGACTTTTCCGCAGTTCTTAATTCTGTTTCAGATTTCTTGTATTTGCAGTTTATTTGGCGTTTCTACTGTTTTGCTTTCTTCATTTTCGACGCAATGTTTGAACTGATTAGTAAGGATGTCAAGGGTTACGGGGTGAAGGCGGGAGAATGGAGCTGAGAGGGAGAGATAGATCGGCCATGATTGAATGGCGGAGTAGGCTCGATGGGCCGAATGGCCCAATTCTGCTCCTGTGACATGAACTTATGAGCCAATTGTACACATTCAACACGACATCAAGACATCACGAATATTGCGCTACTGTCGCTTGAAACACTTACTTGGGACAACGGTCAGCCTTGTCCCTGTTCCGAATATTAACTGTCGGGCAGCTCCACCAGTATACACACAGTACAAACTACCGGAACAAAAACACCAGCGTGTACGTGTCTCCAGGGTTGAACTTCACAACGTTCGTCTGCCAAGAGGTGTTTTATGCACAATTCCTCAATAGTCATGCTGCTTGTGTTGAATTTGTAAACCATTTACCAGCCCTTTAAGAGACATAATAAGCTGGAGCAACTCGGTGGGTCTGGTAGGATCTCTGCGGGAAAGCAATAGGGGTACTGATTGAGAATGATCAGCCATGAACACATTGAATTGTGGTGTTGGCTCGAAGGGCCAAATGGCCTCCTCCTGCGTCTTTTATCTATTGTCTATTGTCTATTGTAACATTTCGGGTCGAGACCTTTCTTCAGACCTCTCTTCCTTTTCTCTAGAGATGCTGCCTGACCCGCTGAGTTACTCCAGCCTTTTGTGTCTACTTTCGGCGTAAACCAGCATCTGCAGTTCCTTCCGACAATATGGAACAGGATGCTTTTCATAGCGCCAGGTTGCGATCCTAGATTAATTTTGGTCGTAGCTTAAGGAAGACTGCCCCATGAAATGACAGTTGACAAAGTCTTTGACAAGATTTCCAATCAGCTTTAAAATGAAATGCAATGTTATAACAGCATTGCTAGATTAACCGAAGGACTTACTCAACTGGAGCTGTTTGCTAAATACGTTATTCCTCTGAGCGCAGGAGGCTCAGGGGTGATCTTATGGAGATGTAAAACAATATGAGAATTGATGGGGTCTGTCCGATAGCAGGTCTTTTACTCAGAGTAGGGGAATGAAGAACCAGAGGACACGGGTTTAAGGCGAGAGTTCCAAGATTTAATAGAAACCTGAGGGGCAAGCTTTTCACACAGAATGGGGTGGGTGTATGGAACGAGCTGCCCGAACCGTTGAGGCAAGTACCATAACAGTATTTAAAAGATACTTGGACAGGAAGATAGATAGGAAAAGCTGAGAGGGATATGCGTCAAACGTGGGCAAATGGCAGGGGTATCTTGGGCGGTATGAACTAACTGGGCCGAAGGGCCTGTTTATGTGCTGTATTACTCTATTAGTCTATGTGAAACAACACATTGGTTTTAATTAAACTGCAAAACTATCGTAAGACCCAGTGGTACAGCAGTTAGGCTGCTGCGTCACAGAGACCCAGGTTCGATTTTGACCTTAGGCGCTGTCGGTGTGGAGTTTGCACCTTCTCCCTATGACCGCGTGGGTTTCCTCTGGGTGCTTCGGTTTCCTTTGTACATGTCAAAGACGTGCTGTTTTGTAGGTTAACCCCCCCGGTAAATTAACCCTAGTGTCTAGTGCAATAACCAGTGTGAATATGGTCGGCGTGGAAACGGTGGGCCGAAGGGCCTATTACCAAGCTGTATCACTAAAGTAAACTGAACTAAACTGAACTAAACTAAACTAAACTATACTAAGCTCAGCTAAACTAATCTAAACCAACCCAAATTCAGACGCAGATGATAATTCCTTACATTTATAAATAAATAATCACTTGTGATGCATATGGGTTGTTCAATTGGTCGGCAGAGGGACCACGGCTGAGTAACATGTTGTCGCTTACATGCCCAGTCGTGCTCCTAATAGAAAACAATTATTGGTTTCCTGAGAAAGCTTTGGGATTTTGGGAACAACTTCGTATTAAACAACTTCGTATTGAAGGGATAAGAGAAGATTTGCGAGGATGTTGTCAGGACCAGAGGATGTGAGCTATAGGGAGAGGTTGAGTAGGCTGGGCCTCTATTCCTTGGAGCGCAGGAGAATTGGGGGGGGGGGGGGGGGGGGTGATCTTATAGAGGTGTCCAAAATCAAGAGAAGAATAGATCGGGAAGATGCACGGAGTCTGTTGCCCAGAGTAGGGGAGTCGATGACCAGAGGACATAGGTTCAAGGTGAAAGGGAAAAGATTTAATATGAATCTGAGGGGTAACATTTTCACACAAAGAGTTGTGGGTGTTTGGAACGAGCTGCCGGAGGAGGTAGTTGAGGCTGGGACCATCCCAACGTTTAAGAAACAGTGAAACAGGTACATGGATAATACAGGTTTGGAGGGATATGGACCAAGCGCAGGCAGCTGGGATTTGTGTAGCTGGGTGTAATCTGGAGTATTGTGTACAGTTTTTATCTCCTAACTTGAGGAAGGACATCCTTGTTATTGGGGCAGTGCAGCGCAGGTTCACGAGATTGATCCACGGGATGGCGGGACTGTCATATGAGGAAAGATTGAAAAGACAAGGCTTGTATTCACTGGAGTTTAGAAGGATGAGAGGGGATCTTATAGAGACGTATAAAATTATAAAAGGACTGAACAGGCTAGATGCAGGAAAAATGTTCCCAATGTTGGGGGAGTCCTGAACCAGGGGCCACAGTCTAGGAATAAAGGGGAGGCCTTTTAAAACTGAGGTGAGAAGGAACTTTTTCACCCAGAGAGTTGTGAATCTGTGGAATTCCCTGCCACAGGGGGCAGTGGAGACCAAATCACTGGATGAATTTAAGAGCGAATTAGATAGAGCTCTGGGGGCTAGTGGTTTAAGGGATATGGCGAGAAGTTGGGCACAGGTTACTGGTTGTGGATGATCAGCCATGATCGCACTCAATGGTGGTGCTGGCTCGAAGGGCCGAATGGCCTCATCCTGCACCTATTTTCTATGTTTCTATGTTTCTAGGGACATGTTGGCCGTTGTGGGGAAGTTGGGCCGAAGGGCCTGTTTCCACACTGTATCACTCTATGACTTTATGACTCTATGACTATGGACATGAGCACTCGAGTAACTTGTCAATATTAGTGGCTGGACACATCAACGCGTTGTCTACTTACTGGGTTCAATGCTCAGCCTAGTCCCATCTCCAAACATGGGAGCTGTTACCAAACCATCCACACGGCGTTTAACTGCTTTACAAAATCTCTTCACACCAGTCTTACGCAGTCAAACCTGTACCTGACGCTGCCCAAGCAAATATATAGTGAATCATACAGTTTGAAATGAGCTGTATTCCCTTTGACTCAGTCTGAAGAAGGGTCCTAAACGTTTCCATTATGATTTATAGGGATTAAAGCTATTTATTTACATAGATATTGCTCAGTTTTACACTACGTTTCTGGAGATGTTCATAAGTGATAGGAGCCTAATTAGGCCATTCGGCCTATCGCGTCTACTCCACCATTCAATCATGACTGATCGATCTCTCCCTCTGATCCCCATTCTCTTGCCTTCTCCTCATAAACCACAACAACCGTACTAAACAAGAATTTACCAATCTCTGCCTCAAGGTCTGGTAACCACGCGTAGAGTTTATACAGCAAGGCAAGAATTTTAATAACTATCCCTTTTGAAATACTTACTGGGCGTCACAGTTAACTTCGTTCCTGTCCCGAATGTTAGTTTACCACTGGCATCATTCACACAGTGTTAAGTACCGGTACAAATAAACATCCGGCCTATTTTGATCCTAGGAATGATATTTGAACTGCAACATTCTGATCTAGACCTACTGTTCACATTCGGACTGGGTTTAACTCTTTGTTTAGTCCCTCAGGTAGGGAAGTGTGAAAATGCACACCTCCAGATTCAGAGACAATGTCTTCCCAGCTGTTTTCAGGCAACTGAACTATCATACCACAACTAGGGAGCAGTCCTGGACTACTATCTACCTCGTTGGAGACAGTCGGGCTATCTTTGATCGGAATTTACTGGCTTTATCTTACACGAAACGTCAATCACGTTATGTTCTTCATCGTGGTGGCTCGATTGTAATCACGTATTGTCTTTCTGCTGAAAGTACGCAACCAGCAACAAAAGCTTTTAATTGTACCCCGGTAAACGTGACAACTAACTAACTAACTAACTAACTAACCAACCAACTAACTAACTAACTAACTAACTAACTAACTAACTAACTAACTAACTTAGAAACATTGCTGGAAAACTGGCAACCTGGTCCAGAAAGTTATCAAGAAGGGAAGATTGTTGACTGATATCAGTAGGAAGGAAGCGCAGATGCTGGTTTAAACCGAAGATAGACACAAAAATCTGGAGTGACTCAGCGGGACAGGCAACATCTCTGGAGAAAAGGAATAGGTGACGTATGGGGTCGAGACCCTTCTTCAGACTGAGAGTCAGGGGAAAGGGAAACGAGATATCTAGACGGTGATATGGAGAGGTATAGAACAAATGAATGAAAGACATGCAAAAAAAGTAACGACGATAAAGGAAACATGCCATTGTTAGCTGTGAGCTCGGTGAAAACGGGTTCCGGACAATAAGACAACTTTGAAGCTAGTACCTCGTAGGTGAGGGACGGGTGGGGAGAGAGGGTGATGCACGGGTTACTTGAAGTAAGATAAATCAATATTGATATCGCTGGGATGTAAGCTGCCCAAGCGAAATATGAGGTGCTGCCGCCCCCCCCCCCGAAAGGCAAATGTATTTATTGCAACTACTTACTGGGTGTCACTGTTAACTTCGTCCCCGGCCCGAATGTTATCTTGCCGAGACCAGAATCCACACAGTACTAATCACCGGTACAAAAAGATCTCGGTGTTATTTTCACCCTGGGAAGGACAATTTAGCATGCAATAATTTTTGATTCCGATCTCTATTTGATAGGAAATATCTTTTCCTATTGATTTCCCTCCAATATAACGACCAGCCGTTCAGTCATATACACTTTAACCATTTCGTGAAATCTCAGGCCTCAGAACTCAACCCGGAAGAATCGGTAACCTTCCAACAGTAACGTTAATACAACTAATTTCAACAATAAATTAGATTTTACAATCTGAGCCATATCAATCCCTTAATGTCGGGGTTCTTCAGTATTGACACAACGAATATAATTAAATGCAATGAAAGTTTGATTGTTTATCTTGTGATTATTTGCAGAATGTCTACTTTTTCTATTAGTATAACATTCTTTAAAGGCGTGGCTGAAGAGAGACCTGATAGAAGTATATAAAATACGATAAGTATATAAAAATACGGCATTGATCGGGTGGACAGAACCCTTTCCCCCCCGGGTGGCAATGTCAAAAACTAGAGGCAGTGGTATTTAAGGTACTTTTGGATCGGCACATGGGTTTGCAGAGAATGGAGACGTTTGGATCATGGCCAGGCAGAGTAGGTTAATTGATCTCAGCATCATGTTCGGCACATATATTGTGGGCCGAGTGTCTGTTCCTGTGTTGCACTAGTCTATGTTCTATATGTCAGGGACAATAGGCTCATACAGCTCGAAAACAGGTTATTCGGCCCATCGCGCCCTAACCGTTGAATTTACGATCATCCTACACGAATCCCATTTCAATATTACCACCTTTCCAATCAAGTCCACAGACTCGCATCTAGACAGTGGAAACAAATTACAGAGGCCAAGTAAACTGCCGAAGCGCACGTCTTTCGGATACCGGGGGAAAGCAGAGCACAAAAGGAAGCCCATTCGGCCTTCACAGGCTGAAAGTGCAAACGCCACATAGGAAACGGCGGAGGTCAGGATCAATAGACAATAGACAATAGGTGCAGGAGTAGGCCGTTCGGCCGTTCGAGCCAGCACCACCATTCAATGTGATCATGGCTGATTATTCTCAATCAGTATCCCGTTCCTGCCTCTCCCCGTACCCCCTGACACCGCTATCCTTAAGAGCTCTATCTAACTCTCTCTTGAAAGCATCCAGAGAATTGGCCCCCACTGCCTTCTGAGGCAGAGAATTCCATATATTTACAAATCCCTTACTGAAAAAAGTTTTCCTCATCTCCGTTCTAAATGGCCTACCCCTTATTCTTACACTGTGGCCCTGGTTCTGGACTCCCTCAACATTGAGAACATGTTTCCTGTCTCTAACGTGTCCAATCCCTTAATAATCTTATATGTTTCAATAAGATCGAACCCAAGACTCTGGAACATTAAGGCAACAGCGAAACTAGTCGTGCCAATTCACAGACATGGACTGTTATCTCTGCTTCTTTCTGCACGAGTGTTGGCGCACCTACATTGAAACACAGAAATATAGAAAATAGGTGCAGGAGGAGGCCATTTAGCCCTTCGAACCAGCACCGCCATTCATTGTGATCATGGCTGATCATCCACAAACTGCCCAATATTACCTGCATTACAGATTTTCGACGTTTACAGGATTTTTGTGTTAGGCTTTTTATCTGCAAGGCTTTGTTTTGGATTTGGAAGAGAATTCTTAAAACACTGGGGGCCGATTCTACCCATTGATAGGTGCACAAGAACATTTGCAGATGGGTCTTTAATATACTTACTGGGTGTCACGGTTAACCTGGTTCCTGCGCCGAATATTAACTTTCCATAACCTGCACCAGTATCCACACAGTGCGAACTGGCGGTTCAAAAACACAGGGCTCCGGTGGTGAAAGGAAATAGAATCTCCCCCATGGCATCATTCAATAACTTGAATTATATTTGAGTGAATGTGTCTGTTGGACAATGTCTGTTGTAATGTGCACTTTCTCAATTTGACTACGTAGGTTTTTCTCTCAGGGTGCTTCTGTTTTTAGCTTACTTTAGAGATACGGCATGGAGACAGGCACTTCAGCACTAAAAGGGAACAAATCGGCCACAGGTAAAATCCACACAGACAACAGCGGATGTCAGGATCGAACCCAAGATGCTAGAGATGTAAAACAGCAGCTAAACTATCTGTGCCGCTGTTACTGATTTGAAATTGTATCTCTCTGCCCCTTTCTCCCCACCTACTTAATATTACCTGCATTTCAGATTTTCATCGTTTGCAGGATTTTTGTGTTTAGCATTTTTCTAAACTTGTAATATTTTGATTTGGAGGACAAACCTTGGAACAATTGGAGCCAGTTCATATGTGAAAGGGGCACAATTTGCCCATTCGCCCCATCAAGTCTACTCCGCCATTCCATCATGGCGGATCGATCTCTCCCTCCTAACCCCATTCTCCTGTCTTCTCCCCGTAACCCCTGACACCCGTACTAATCAACAATCGATCCATGTGTATGAAGGAACTGCAGATGCTGGTTTAAACCGAAGATGGACACAAAAAGCTAGAGTAACTCGGTGGGACAGGCAGCGTCTCTGGAGAGTGGGAATGGGTGACGTTTCGGGTCGTTTCGACTCTGAAGAAGGGTCTCGACCCGAAACGTCACCCATTCCTTCTCTCCAGAAATACTGCGTGTCACGCTGAGTTACTGCAGCTTGTCGTGTTTATCTTAAGAATATATCCATCTCTGCCTTAAAAATATCAATTGACGGCCTCCAAAACCTTCTGTGGCAAATAATGCCACAGATTCACCACCCTCTGACCAAAGCTAATCATATGTTAACCCATTGATTCCTGGGATTATTCTTGTAAACCTCCTCTGGACCCTCTCCAGAGCCAGCACATCCTTCCTCGGATATGGTGTCCAATCTTGCTTACGATACTTGAAGTGCGGCCTGCCAAGCGCCCTCTGGAGGCTCAGCTTTACATTCCTGTTTTTGTACACAAGCCCTCTCGAAATAAATGCAAGCATTGTGTTTAGCTTTCCTTACTACCGATTCGACTTGCAGATTATTTTTTGGGGGGAATCCTGCACCAGGACTTTTTGCACCTCCGAATTCTGGATTCTCTCCCGATTTAGAAAATAGTCTCCGCGTTTATTTCTACTACCAAAATGCACGACTCCACATTTTGCTACACTATATTCCATCTGCCACTTCTCTGCCCATTCTCGCAACCTGCCCAAGCCCTACCCATTGGTAGAAGCACAATAACATGTGCTGATTTGGACTTTAAAATACTTACTAGGTGTCACGGTTAACTGGGTTCCTGCTCCGAAAGTTAACTTTCCAAAACCTGCAGTAGCACCCACACAGTGCTAACTGCCGGGGCAAAAACACAGGAGCTACGTTAATGAGGATAATTGGAATCTCCCCCGTGATATACTTCTGGTAACTTTAGTTATATTAAAGTTAATATGTTCATTGGACATTTATCTGTTGAAATTCGCACCTTCTCCCTTTGACTCCATGGGGTTTCCTCAGGGTGCTCCGGTTTCCTTGTTTAGTTTGGAAATGCACCATGGAAATATGCCCTTCAGCCCATCGAGTCTACACAGTCCATCGATTACCACTTCACACTAGTTCGATGATATCCCACTTTCCACACACTCCGGACACGTTGGGACAATTATTTTTTCAGGAACCACACGTCTCTGTGATGCAGGGGGAAACCGTAGCACCCGGAGGAAAATACGCGCGTTCACAGGAGGAACGTGCAAACTCCACACAAACGGCACCCGAGGTCAGGATCGAACCGGTGTCACTGGCGCTGTGAGGCATCAGCTCTACCAGCTGCACCCCAGTGCCGCTCATTGATCGACCTTCTCTTCGACCATTCAGAGGGTGTTTCAACGCCGAATGGGGTTTGGATCTATTCAGAGACAAACCGCCTGGAGATTAACAATATTTTACTGCAGTTCGAGCAACCTGGTCACTGAATCGATCACTAGGATTTGTTACTTACTGGGTTCTACCGTAACTCTGGTCCCGTTTCCAAAATGCAGTGCATTAGCACCTCCTTGATTCACACGGAGGCTGACGCCAACACAAAAACCTCTCTGGTCAACATACTGCAAGTACTATTACGCCTTTTCCGACTGAAGGGACAACTCCTACTTATTTTGATGTTATCCCAACCTCCTCCTCTTCTTGACGAGCATCCCCATCCCCCCCGACCTCTCTCCTAATTGACCCCAATTTAGAAGATTGATTTAGAAGCTGGAATTTAGAAGATTGAGGGGGGATCTTATAGAAACTTTGAAAATTCTTAAGGGGTTGGACAGGCTAGATGGAGGAAGATTGTTCCCGATGTTGGGGAAGTGCAGAACAAGGGGTCACAGTTTAAGGATAAGGGGGAAGTCTTTTAGGAACGAGATGAGAATTTTTTTTCACACAGAGTGGTGAATCTGTGGAATTCTCTGCCACAGAAGGTAGTTGAGGCCAGTTCATTGGCTATATTTAAGAGGGAGTTAGATGTGGCCCATGTGTCTAAAGGGATCAGGGGGTATGGAGAGAAGGCAGGTACAGGATACTGAGTTGGATGGTCAGCCATGATCATATTGAATGGCGGTGCAGGCTCGAAGGGCCGAATGGCCTACTCCTGCACCTATTTTCTATGTTTTCTATGTTTTCTATCCCTGTCGTTTGGAAGCCCACCAGGGTCTCCGAAGAGCAGAACTTCTCCTGCTCAATTTCCCCATTTCACTTAAAGGATTTATTTCGCGAACAATATTGAACAATTTTGCGAAATAAAATGACCAAAATTTATTTCACAAAGTATTTTCTGGGCAATTTCTTGCTTCCTGTTCTTTGCGATTTCTAAAGAAATCCCCGGCGCTTTGCAAACCTCGAGCTCAACAGTAATTAAAGCATTGCGATTGGAAATACTTACCGGGTGACACGATCAGCTTAGTTCCTGTGCCGAATGTTAGCTTGAAATCGCCACTATTCACACAGTACTTATCACCAGTACAAAAAGCATATTGGGGTCTAAAGAAGGGTCTCGACCCGAAACGTCACATGTTCCTTTTCTACAGAGATGCTGCCTGGCCCGCTGAGTTACTCCAGGCTTTTGTGTCTATCTTGGGGTAACTTGTTACTTGGGGGTACTTCCCAGCTCTGGTATTGAAGTGGATACCTGCAGTGTAAAGATACCTCCGAAGTAACGAATGGATATTTCAAAAAAATATTATCAATCGTTAAAGAAGTTGTTGCGCAATCACATTGAATGTCATTAGGCAATAACGGCCAACAAAGAGGGAAAATTTAGAAACATAGAAACATAGGAAAATAGGTGCAGGGGTAGGCCATTGGGCCCTTCGAGCCAGCACCGCCATTCAATATGATCATGGCTGATCACCTAAAATTAGTACCCCATTCCTGATTTTCCCCCCATATCCCTTGATTCCTTTAGACATAAGAGTTACTGTAAATCTAACTCTCGCTTGAACACATTCAGTGAATTTACCTCCACTGACTACTGTGGCAGAGAATTCCACAGATTCACAAATCTCTGGGTGAAAATGTTTTTCCTCATCTCAGTTCTACCTGGCCTACCCCTTATTCCTAAACTGTGACCCCCTGGTTCTGGACTCTCCCGACACCGGGAATATTTCTCCTGCAACTAGCCTATCCAATCCTTTAAGAATTTTATATGATTCTATCAGATCCCCTCTCATCCCTCTAATTCCAGTGAATACAAGCCCAGTCTTTCCAACCTTTCAACATATGGCAGTTCAGTTAAGATCAGTGTAGTTTGTTGTCATGCGTACCGAGGTACAGTGAAAAGCTTTTGTTGCGTGCTAACCATTCAGCGGAAAGACAATACATGATTACAATCAAGCCATTTACAGCGTATCTGTAGAGGTAGAGATGGATGAGTGTAGAGCGATTGTAAAATGTGATTGTAGATCTGCTTCTGTGGCTAGCACGTAAATAGTCGCCTGGGTTGCGCGCCATCTTGGAAGCGGGATTTCTATAATAAAATAATACATTTGACGTGCGAGAGGGGGTTTAATAAGAGCCTGAGGCTCATTAGTACATGTCCATACGTTCTAGGAGGAACCTTAGGCTGTTCGGCCCATCAAGCGCACTCCACAATTCAATCACAGCTGACCTCTCTTTCTCTCTCAACCCCATTCTCCTGCCTTCTTTCCATAACCCCTGACACCCGTACTAATCAAGAATCCATCAAACTCTGCCTTACAATCTGGTAAATTATCGCGTAGAAATTATACAGAAAGTCAAGCAACTTTTCACACAGATGTTAGTGGGTTTATGGAACTAGCTTCCAGAGGACGTAGGTGAGCCAGACACAATAACAACATTGAACAGGTACGCGAACATGTAATGTGTAGAGGGATATGAACCAAAGGTGGGCAAATAGGACTAACTTGGACGAGACATCGTGCTCGGAATGGACGAGTTGGGCGAAGGACCCGTTCCCAGCTGTGCGAGTCTATGACTCCAAAAACAAGTTTAGACTATCGTGATTTACATCTGAAGATCTTGAATACAAAATAACTTATTTGACCTAAATAGGACCTGCGTTGGACAATATTTGAAAAATCCGTTGGAATAAGGAATGCGCTTTATGAAAAGTATTGTTCGCATCATTTCAATAGCTAGTTTCCCTTGTGACTTTTCTCCTCCGGTGTACATTGCCATCTATAACATTAGAACATTTTCAGAAAAAACGGAACGTGCTTTATGTTACATATAAAGCTGACGTATGATGTACTCAGCTCTATGTTCCGTTTCCAACTTTGACTGACTGTTTCCTTTGGACATTAATTGACGCCATTTATTTCATACTTCAATCCAGAACTTGATTGTTCGCCATTAAATTCATTAACATGTTGCCCTTCAAATAACGGCCAGTACACAGCTTGCCCCTGTTTGTTACGCCGTGTGTATTAGGGTTAATTTACAAGGTCACCGGGGCCCTTTGGCCACCATCTTATATCATTGTGCAGATTGGATGATACAGCATGGAATTAGGCCCCGTGGGCCACCAAGTCCACGCCGACCATCGACCACCATTTCACACTGGTTCTGTGTTATCACACTTTCCCATATACTTCCAACAAGCTCGGGGCAACATACAGAGGCCAATTAACCTACAATATCGCACATCATGGGGATATGGTTGGCGACCGGAGGGAATAGCTTTAAGGTGAGAGGGGCAAAGTTTAGAAGAGATGTGCGGGGCGGGCACTTTTGTTTTACACAGAAGGTGGTAGGTGCATGGAACGCGCTACCAAGGCTGGTTGTGAGGGCAGGCACGACGGTGGGACTTATGAAACCTTTAGATAGACACATGGCTGTTCAGGGAGATGATGTATGTGGATCAAGTGCAAGCAGAGATTAGTTTAACCTGACATCATTTTCGGCACGGACATTGTGGGCCGAAGGGCCTACTCATGCGCTGAACTGTTCTATGTTTCATACAGTAGGTATCGCCTGCCATGTTATAATATTTCTTTCATAACCCTTTGACTGCTTCCTCGTGTATTTCTTTCACCCCCCTCATATTTATGACTACGAGCCCGGGGGCCGCACTCGCATACCTCTAGATTCAGGGACAGTTTCTTCCCAGCTGTTATCAGGCAACTGAATCATCCTACCACAACCAGAGAGCAGTCCTGAACTACTATCTACCTCTTCGGTGATCTTCGGACCAGTCCTTGATCGGACTTTGCTGGCTTTACCTTGTACGAAGCGTTATTCTCTTATCATGAATCTATACACTGTAAATTGCTCGATTGTGATCATGTATTGTCTTTCTGCTAACTGGATAGAACGCAACAAAAGCTTTTCACTGAGGCCCGGTACCTCGTCTCAGGTGACAATAAACTAAACGGAACGAATGTTGTCAACAGTTAAGAATTACTTTTTAGATTTGTATCTGTATCTTATCCTTAACATCACCCGCTGACGGCTACTTTTGACTGCATCCACCAATACGTCGCCTTACTTACTGGGTTCGACTGTCAGTCTGGTCCCAGCGCCGAATGCCAGCGGAGAAGCTGCTCCTGGATTTACACAACGCCAAACCCCATCACAAAAACCCTCACGTTGTGATTTTCTTCTGCCGGTTCATTTAATGGACGGCACTTCATCAACTCCCACCCTTCCTGCTCCATTCCTTATCTCCTTCTATCCCTCCCCGCCACTCCCCACTAGAACGAGCGGGACAGTGGCGCAGCGGGTGGAGCTGCTGCCTCGCAGCGCCAGAGTCCCGGGTTCGATCCTTTCTTCGGGTCCTGTCAGGTCCGGAGTTTCTACGTCCTCCCCGTGACCGCGTGGGTTTTCTCTGGGTGCTCCGGTTTCCACCCACATTCCAAAGATGTAGGTTAATGTAGTTGTAAAATTGTCCCTAGTGCGTAGGATAGTGCTAGTGTATGGGGTGATCGGTGGTCGGTGCGGACTCGATGGGCCGAAGGGCCTGTTTCCACATTGTATCTCTAAAGTCTAACGTCTAAAGTCTAAAGTAAAAAGTAAAGATCGATCACCATTTAGTGCAACGGTTACCACGTCAATCTCTGCTCTTCATTTAAACCATGTCACACTTTTACGTAAATATTTCTTGCTTCGTTTCAGTGCCCTTTCCGAAAAGCCGGAAAATATATTCACACACGGACCCGAGGATGGTAAAATCTTAAAATAGTAGGAAGAGGGAGTGGGAGTGGGCCTTTCGGCCCCTCGTGTCTGCTCTCCATTTAATAGAATCGTGGCTAATCTGGCGTTCCTCGCTCACTTTCTTACTCTATAACCCTTCTCTCCCTACCCCAGTCAGTCTGAAGGAAGGTCCCGACCCTGATCGCCGCCCGTCAATTCCCTCCACGGATGCTGCCCGACCAGCCGTCCCCCCGGGATTTTGTGGTTTGCTCAGGTTTCCAGCACTTGCAGTCTCTCGTTTCTCCAAAAACTCCCGAACTCCTTACAGAGTAGAAATCTATGTATCTTGGCCTTAACTGTGCGCAAGTAATAGGTATGCTTCCACAATTCTCCACGGGGAAACGTTCCAAAAACTGGCAGAACACCGGGAGAAGAACGTGTTCTCAGTCATGCAGTCATGGAGTGGAAACAGGCCATTCAGCCCAACTTCCCCACACCAGCCAACATGTTCCAACTGCTATAGTCCCGCCCTCCCGCGCTTGGCCCACATGCCTCCAAATCTCTCCTATCCATCTACCTGTCTAACTGTTTCTTAAACGTTGGGCTAGTCCCTGCCTCAACTCTCCTCCGGCAGCTTGTTCCATACATACATCCCCCTCCCTTTGTGTGAAATAGTTACCCCTCAGAATCCTTTTGCATTTTTTCCCCTTCACCTTAAACCTATGTTCTCTGGTGCAGTTCTACTTACTGGGTTTTACGGTCAGTTCGGTCCCATTTCCAAATACCAGAGGATTTGCCGACCCACTATACACACAGCGTACCACTCGGTTACAAAAACATCCCCTCTACACTCACTCAATGCATGTCTTTTTACATAGAGCATAGAACAGTACAGCTCAGGAACAGGCCCCGTTTGCCCACAATATCGGTTCCGAACATGATAAACGAATCTCTCGTAATCCATTTCCACCCATTCCACCCATTCCGTGCTTATCTAAAGGCCTCTGAAGCGGCGCTGTCGTATCTGCTTTGATCACTCTCTCGGCAGCGCGTTCCGGGCACCCACCACCCTCTGTCTAAACAATTATCGCCCTGGCCATTTCCTTTAAACTATCCCCATCCCACACAAAAGATATGCCCGCCAGCCTGACATTTCCACTCTGGGGAAATAAGCTTCTCAGTGTTCACCCTATCACAGTTCTCATCATTTTCTACAGTTCTATCGGGTAGCCCCTCAACCAGCGGTGCTACGGAGAAAACTCTCCAAGAT
>NC_135968.1:2488307-2609358 GCF_053455715.1 Rhinoraja longicauda | reverse complement strand
TGCTGCCCACAGACTCACATGAGGACATGCGCAGTGCGCGCAAGGCAGTCGAGTCACCCTGTACTACGAATGAACGAAGGAGGGGGGGGGGGGTTGCCCATATCTCTCTAAACTTGTCCTATCCACGTACCTGTCTCATTGTTTCTTAAACATTGGGATAGTCGCTGCGTCAACTACTTCCCCGATGCGATCTAACCTTCCAGAGGAACCAATCATGTGGGACCTTGTCGAATGCTTTGTTGAAGTCTTTATATACAACATCAACAGCTCTGCCCTCATCAACATTTTTGGTCACACCTTCACGTCTGCAGAATATTCAGAATGAATAATTCGCTGCAAATAATTATTAAACGTGAACAAATAGCTTCTTAATCAGAGAAAGCCTCTTCATTGTCTAGGACAATTACAGAAATGGACTAAGTGGCAGATGAAATTTAATCTGATCGAGTAGCAGGCATTGCACATTGCGAGGTCGAATGTACGCGGACCGTATATAGTTAATGGTAGTTCCAACAATCGCAATAAAGTGCAGAGGAATCTTGAGGTCCAAGTCTATAGCTTCCCGTAATTGACACATCTAACTTATATTTTCCATCTCCCAACACGTCACCGGTTGCCAATCTATGCAGGGCTAAAATGCGTAGTTCATCTAGGATGGTATGTTTTTGGTGCTTACCTTTCACCCGACCAGTTTCCACGTTCAACTCAGGATTCCCCAACATTTTCCCCACGTTCAAATTGAACCCACCAACAATCACACCTTCCTATCTCCACTCCTCTCCACTTTCCACAGCGACTACTCAATCCGCAACTCCTCGGTCCACTCATCTCTTCACACCCAAACCACCCACTCCCCAGGTACTTTACCCAATTAACCGTTGGGGATATAATTTCTGTCCCTACATCTCCACCCTCAGATCCATCCAAGACTCTAGTAGCCCTTCCAAATGATAGATAGGTTCACATTAACCTTCTCTACACTAGTCTACTGGATTCGTGAGTTCTAATATGTCCTTCCTTTACGTCGGCGAGACCATGCATAGATTAGACGAATATTTCACTAAACACTTGGGCTCGGTCGGCCAGGGCCTGTTGGTTATTACCCATTTTGACTTCCTTACCCATTCCCATACTGACTTTTCTGTCCTGGACCTCTTTCCACTGCCAGGGTGAAGCTGCTGCAGAACTAGAGAAACAGCACCCCATATTACTCGTGAGTTTCGTAAAACCTGCCGGCATGAACATTGAATTCTCTAATATTGTGTTACCGACCAACAAACAAACCCCTCCCCCTCTCCTTCCTCCGCCCCACATGTATGCGCACCTATTTCTCCCATAATCCCGCTCCCCTTGCCCCTTCCCACTTTTATCCCTTCCTCTGGGGTCACTTTTCCCTCTCCTTCACTTCTTGAACCTCTTGTATGACAAACTTTTGCACTCTTCACCTGTGTCCCCTATCACGTGTATGGACGTGTCCTGCCCCTTACTTCCCGGTTTCTCCCCGACAATGTCTGAAAAGGGGTCCGACAGGAAACGTCGCCTCCAGAGTTGCTGCCTGACCCGCCGAGTTAATTCAGCACTTTATGTGTTTAAAAGAAAATCTGGCAGTCGCTTTTGACTACAGGTAAATTTAATATTTATTGAGGGACGAAAGAGAAACGATGTTCAGGGGGAACAATTGTGCATTCGTTTCCCACGTGAACCAAAATCTGGACGTCCATAATTATTCATAAGTTCACAAGCTATAGGAGCAGAATTAGACCATTCCGCCTACTCCGCCATTCAATGATGGCTGATCTATTTTTCCTTCTCAACCCCATTCTCCTGCCTTCTCCCCCTAACCCCTGATACCCCTGTGTGGTAATTCCACGTAGAACAGAAGGGGCAGAGAGTACATAGGCGGTGGCAAGGTGGCATGTGTCTCAAAATATAGCGCTATAAGAAGACATGGGAGTGGGGTGATTGATTGATTGATTGATTGATTGAAAGGTACAACTTGAAAAAACCGGTTCTGCATTCCCGAGTCCACGCCGACCGTTGATCACCCGTTCGCGCAAGTTCAATGTTGTACATCCATTTTCGCATCCATTCTGTACACATTGGTGCATTGAACAGAGGCAAATTAACCTGCAAACCCACCGTGCTAAGGATGTGGTAGGAAACCGAAGCACCCGCAGGAAACCCGGGCTGTCATAGGGTGAACGAGTTAATTCCGCACAGACAGCATCTTAGATCAGGATGGAGCCCCGATCCTTGACGTTGTGACGTAGCAGTTCTGTCAGCTGCACCACTCTGAGAAATTGATGATTCACTTATCGCCATTTTATGAGCCCATGTCGTCCAGAAAGGATTGGAGCTATAAATATCACGACCAGCTGAGTTTGGAACGACTTCAGGTTTACAGATGGCAATTCAAAATAATGCATCACGGGTAGAAACTGGATGTTTGTTCGTGATCATATTGTGATTATCAAATCCAAAGAGAATAAATGCAACAACGCGTGCTTCGATAGTGGCCCAGGGTGCAGAAGATCCTCCATGTTTCTGCATAGAATGGAAGACTATAGTTACAAGGAGAGATTTGATATTATTGTTGATCCTACGTGGCTGAGGGATGGCCTTACAGAGGATTATAAAACAATGATGGATGTAGGCAGGATGAACAGTAAGATTCTAGATCCCAGGGCACGGTCCAAAGATAGGTTCAATCGGGGACGCTGAAGATTAAAAAAAAAAATGTGGGGTAAGTTAGTCCACTCAGAGGGCAGCGACCATCTACCGTCGAGCTGTCATTGAAAATGCAATCTGTTGGAACATTACAAGTTTCCATGAATTTTACAAGTTTCCATCAACTGGAAACATGAACTGGGCGACATGGTGGCGCAGCGCTGGAGTTGCTGCCTTACAGAGCTGGAGACCCTGGTTCCACCCTCCCCCGTGCTGTCTGTACGGAGTTTGTACGTTGTCCTCGTGACCGCATGGGTTTTCACCCGGACTTCCAGTTTCCTCCCACACTCCAAAGACGTACTGGTTTGGAGGTTAGTTGGCTTCGGTAAAAATTGTAAATTGTTCCGCGTGTGTGTAGGTGTGGTCGGCGTGGAGTCGGTAGGCCGAAGGGCCTGTTGCTACGTATATCTCTGAACTAAACTAAACTAAACTGAAACTGGAGGCAATTTAGAGAGGATCTGAGAATGCAGTAGGGTGGAAAACATCGGGTATGTGTTGTGTACAATTGTTGTATACATTTTTCATTGGAATGAAAGGGGCGTATGATACGACCAATGCCAACGACCAAATGGTATTCTTGGAACAGCATACTCCAACCAATTGTTACTCCATCCCAAGCAACCTCGTAATAGAAGCTAATACGGATGTTAGGATGTTAATTTAGTTTTAGACATAATGCACGGAAAAAGCACCTCCAAGTTCATCTTTTCGTTTTAGCATCTGGAGATACAGCGCGGAAGCAGACCTTTCGGCACACCGATTCCGGTGCGACCAGCGATCCCCGCACACGAGCATCATCCTATACACTAGGGCCAATTCACAATTTTACCATGCCAATTAGCTTACAAACTTGTACCTCTTTGAGGTGTAGGAGGAAGCGGGAGTTCCAGGAGAAAACCCACGCAAGTCGCAGGCAGAACGTACAAACTCCGCACAGACAGCACCCGAGGTCAGGATCGCACCCGGATCTCTGGCGCAGCAAGGCAGCAACTCTACCGCTGCGCCACAGTGCGACCGTACCTCGACCATGTTTACCCGTTCATGTTAGTTCTTTGTCATTACCGTATTTGCAACCACTCCCGACACCCACGAGGGGCACGTTACAATGGCCAATTAACTTAAAACAGCAATCATGCCTTCGGGACGGAGAGGGGGGGGGGGGGGCAGTGGACTACTCGGAGGAAACCCGCGCGGTCACAAGAAGAACCGTTAAACGCCATGCTGACAGCGGCCAAGGACAGGGTCGAACGTGTTTCTGCGTGGCAGTGGTTCTACCAGCTGCGTTACTGTTTCTGCCCAGTGACTCACTTGAATAGATATAATAGCACATTTGAATGAAATTATGGTGTGAACGATTCAATTTCGAAATTTCTTGCAATCATTTCAGACATTGCCCTGTGATACCTAAGAGAAACACGAAATGATAGTGTAACTCAGCGGGCGAGCAGCATCTATGGATACGAGAAATGGGCGATGTTACAGGTCAGGATCCTTTAATGACATCTTTACTATAAACCAGTTAAAACCCTGGGATATTTACATCGAACGGACGGTGTGCGAAGTTCACAAACAAATTGCTCCAGACTATCCATCATAGTCGCAGCAAGAGTTTTCATTTCACGTTTTGTCCCATGAAGGGACTGGAAGGAGGCAAGAGAATTTGGAATTGTTTAGCTTGAAAAATTGAAGGAAGTTAAACGCAATTTGACAGCAAATATTGAAATATGCAGTTTGTGCGAAGAAGTAAATATCGGTTCTTGCGTGTGTGGAGATTTTAGTGCATTTGCAAACACAAACACAGTGAGCTATCGCGGCGTGGAAAGCGCCGCCCCTGTGTTCATAGGCGGCAGAACGAATAGGCCTCCGCCATGGGCGATAACAAAACCAGAGGACTAACAGCGAGTTGCTTGGAAGGAATGTTGCTTATTGAGCTACAACTCAAAGATATTTGGACCGGTGCATGTATAGGAAAAGCTTCACAAAATGCTGGAGTAACCCAGCAGGTCAGGCAGCATCTAGGAAAAAGGGAATGGGTGACGTTTCGGGCCGAGACCCTTCTTCAGACTCTTTCAGGAAAGGCTTAGAGGGAAATGGGCCAAGTGCGGGAACGTGAAATTAGCATAGATTCACATCTTAGTCGGCGTGTACAAGGTGGGCCAAAGGGCATGTTTCGTGGTAGAGTACCCCATGACCCCGTGACTCTGTGACTCTAGCAGAGAGTTTCGCCAATTGATAGGAACGGTTGTCAAGGGTTATGGAGAGAAGGCAGGTGAATTGGGTTAGGAGGGACTGAGAGATCAGCCATGATTCAATGGCGGAGTAGACTTGATGGGCCGAATGGCCTATTTCTAATCCTATTATTTATGAATCTATGAACTCATGAAGTGGGTAGATCTGCGGCCGAGCGGCGGGGTACTTCTACTGCTGCGCTAACGCGATCCTTTGGTTAGATCAACAATTGGCGCTTCAACAATTTGAGCTGTTGCCGGCGGAAAGTGATATTTGTTCTCCCGCGGTTACTGCGCATACATGTTTTTCACCAGCTCAACCGCCGATCATTTGGCTGTGTGAGCAGCGCAGTAGTACACAGCAGCGTCCTCCACCCGGATGGGGTTCACCTGCAAGTATAGGTTCGAGCGGGAGCTTGAGGCCTTCTGTCGGCCTTGAAGATCAGGAGCATACTGGATATCAGAGGAGTCGTAGTATCTCGTCGTCCATTCCAGTCCTTTCCCTGGACGCCGTCGGTACCAGTACATGACGTAAGAGTCAATGTAACCCCCCGTCATTTCGCACGAGAGCAACATATTTCCTTCGACCTCCACAGCAGCAGATTCTGGTTGGCTGAGCATAACGGCTGATGCGGCTTCTGTTAGGAGAAAGAGAGAGAAGAATAGAAGGCGCATTGTGGAAGGAAGTACTGTAGCCTAAAGATACACACGAGACTGAAACGGTTGCATAATTGGAGAAACACTTCTGGGGAATACTCCGATACCTTTACTCCCCCTAGCCTGTATTTCCCGGTTGCTAACTTTAACTCCACCTCACATTCCCACACTGATCATTCTAGCCTGCGCCTACTCCGCTGTCAGAGTGTGGCCCAATTGGAGGAACAGCGCCTCATATTTCGCTCGGACAGCTTACAACCCTACGAATATTGATTTCTCTAACTTTAAGTAACCCTTGCTTTCAAACTCTCCCCGACCCTAGTTCGACTTGTTTCACTGACCTTCCGATTAATTGTACTGATTGTATGCCTCTTTGTCACCTTCCCCTCAAGTAAAAATGAACCATTCTACATTTCCTTATCACCGTCTCCATTGATGTCTCGTTTTCACAGATCACCCATCCTTGTCTTTCGGTTCCCTCTCCCTCACTCAGTCTGAAGAAGGGTCTCGACCCAACAATTAACGCTGGTGTTGTCAACGGCCTAGTCAACAAAATACACAACGTTATTTGCTATTCTGTATTTTAATTGATGCTGTCCGATTGCTGAAATTACCAACCTTATACTTTCATCTTTAATCAAACACATTTCAAGTTTTTGCAGAATTTAGTTTTAAATGCTCGACATACACCTATCAGCCAAAAAAATACGACCACCTGCCTACTATGCTGTTGGTCCTCCGTGTGCCGCCAAAACAGCGCCGACCCGCCATGGCATGGAATCTACAAGACCCCTGAAGGTGTCATGTGGTATCAGGCACCAAAACATTAGTAGCAGATCCTTCATGTCCTGTAAGTTGCGAGGTGGTGCCGCCGTGGATCGGACTTGTCGATCCAGCACATCCCACAGATGCTCAATCGGATCGACATATGGAAAATATGGAGGCCAGGGCAACACCGTGAACACTTCATCATGTTCCTCAAAACATTGCCGAACATTGTGTGCAGTGCGGCAGGGCGCATTATCCTGCTGACAGAGGCCACTGCCATCATGGAGCACCATTGCCATGAAGGGGTGTACCTGGTCTGCAACGATGTTTAGGTAGGTGACACATGTCAAATTGACGTCCACATGAATGGCCGGACCCAGGGTTTTCCAGCAGAAGATTACCCAGAGCATCACCCCCCCCACCGGCTTGTCGTCTTCCCACAATCGGTTCGGACCACTGTCAGTAGGTACTCACTACTGCTGACCGGGTGCACCTCTCAAGCCTTGCCGTTTCTGAGATGCTCTGACCCAGCCGTCTGCCCACAACAATTTATCGCTTGTCAAAGTCGCTCAGGTCTATACTCCTGCCCATTTCTCCTGCAAACAAACTTCAAGAACTGACTGTTCACTTGCTGCCTAATAGATCCTACCCCTCGTCAAGTGCCATTGTGACAAGATAACCAAAGTTATTCACTTCAACTGTCAGTGGTCATAAATGTTTTGTCTGATCGGTGTACACAGACAGTGAGAGTGAGATTGAACGAAGCCACCCAGTCACAAGCGACCCTTTCCCGTGTCTCTGCCTCAATGTTTGCACCTCTCCGTCGCGAACAAAAAATAACGTAAAAATTCAGTTGGCGGAAATCCAAAATAAATAATGGAAACGCCGAGCATCTTCATGGAGCCCGGATCTCAATGCTTAATTGCTTAGCTTTCCACAGCCGCCTGTTGCCCTGTTGAGTGTTTTTACCATTCGCTGGTTCACTTCAGCCCTCCGTTGTCCTTTCTAGTCCCAAACAGGGATTTCACATTGAGACAATTTGCCCAGTTAGTAGATATTTGCCGTGTTGTTTGGTTAATATTCACCTCGCGTTTATTGACCCGAGTTCAGAGCCCCTTTGCTCAAAGACAGCGTATTCCCAGTTGACCTAGCAAATGTCATCACAATTAAAATGCTGACGCTCAAATCTCCTCTTTTCACTGCCCATGTTTATGTTGCGCGTATCTCTTTACTTCCTGTCCGTTTTCTACACGGAAATCTTGTGGGAACGGCAAACAGGAGAGAGACTCACTGAACACACGAAACAGCATCACGACGACGAGGTAGAGGGCGATTTCCATTTCACGAGCAACTGGTCGGCTGACAGTATCTCGAGCAGCGAGGGCAAGACTATCTTATGAAGATGCAATGAAGCGGGCTCGTGGTACATACGCCTAAACATCCCACGTCACGCACGCGTCATCGCTATTCTTAGCAGAGCCTGAGTTTGGCTTCCGAGCAACCGGAAGCTGCGTTTGCTTGCTCACGCACTTCGCACGTCTCGTTGCGTGCAACATGTTCAAATAAAATATTACTTCAATTGAAAGCCTCCAATCAAATAAAGTTTTCGCCGGAGGTGTTGTCTTTGCTCAAATTGAGGCATTTAAAAGTGTAAGAGGCCCAGCTAGTGGGAAGTGGAGGATGCAGTTTCGTTAATACAGTGGTTAATGGTTAATTTGTGAATGGCTGAAAGGGGTGTCGCGAAGAAGCATGAATAGTGCAGCACATTTATACGGCCTTCAAACACGTTGTGTGGCCAACCAGGATGCCACACTGAACTAATCTCACCTGCTCACACATGACCAATTGTCCCAATTCCTCGCATGTTCAAATGCCTCTGAATCTCCGCTATGCTATCAGTTTCCACCACCTCACCCGGGCGCGCGTTCCAGCCCAGATATTCCTGACCCATGCAATACCCAAGTAGAACCGGGTACAATTGTAGACAATGTGCAATGTACAATGTAGAGCTATAGAAATATTAGCTGTACAGCAGATAAAGGGCCCCAAAACGATTCGCCAATGTGGTCTTAACCTCATTTTCCTGTATTCGATCCCATCTTTTCTTTTGAGCTTTCCTGCTTTTGCTATTCTACGCCTTTGCTATTCAATTGTCTGTCCATAACTTCTAATCCGTAGCAATTTCATCTATTTCCACTACCTCATCTGGCAGCATGCTCCACACATCACCACGGTCGCAAACATTTTCAGTCAATACTCCCGCCTCACACACCTTCTGCGCTCTTGTTGTGTTGCCACGTTTAAAAGGGAATATTCTACCTCGTTCAGCTATGGCCCTCGTCATTTTGTGTATCTCTATCTAGTCATACCTATGCCCCAAGCGTCCCAATCGCCCGATAGCCAGTCTATCCAAACTCCCTCCGTATCACGTCCTCCAATCCAAGCAACACCCTGTGAATATACCTTGAGCACCCAATGCGCGGAGATGGGGGGGGGGGGGGGGTGGGGGGTGGGAGGGGGTTGATGTGGTGCTTCTGACTTGGCCAGCGGAAGGCTCCCTTTTTCACGTCATATCTCCCCACGACCTGTTGTGTTAAGGTACAGATTACGTGAAAGGGAATCTGAGATGAATGACGCACGATGCATATTTGGGTAGGAGGTAATTGCAGATGCCGATTTAATCCGAAGATAGACGCAAAATAGCTGTCGTGACTCAGTATGGCAGGCAGCGAATCTGGAGAAAAATAATAGGTGACATGTCGGCTCAAGACCCTTCTTCAGATCGAGAGTCAGTGGAAAGGGAAACGAGAGATATTGACGGTGATATGGGGTGATATTCCTTCTCTCCTACATGCTGCCCGACCTGCTAAGTTACTCCAACATTTTGTGAGACCTGTGATATGGAGAGATATAAAACAAATGAATCGAATGGGTAGTGGGCTATTGCTAACTAGAGTCGGGAGGGGATTTAATAACGTTTTTAAAGCTCGTATACTCTTTGACCTGAACATGTATTAAGTTGCTACTTTCACTGGTGAGATAGTGGGACACTAAAACATTTATGATAGTTAACGATTAAAAAACACAGTAACAAGGAAGCCCTAAGAAATGTCAGAGGAAACCTATCGGCAACAGGGGAGTGTCACGCCAGATGCACATGTTAGCCCTCAAAACTAAACCAAATGTGAAGGGTAGGCTTGGTGGAGTTTCTCAAATGTTGAGTAAAAGAACGTGGGAAAAGTGAATATTGAAGGCGTGGAGAGGTTTGGAGGGCGTTGCACCATTGCAGTTGCAGGTTTGCGCTTATATTTCCAAAGCACTCTTTTCTTAACTCTCCGTGCAGACGGTTCGTTAATTACGTACGCTTACGTAACACCTTGAATAACAAGCTTCGATCTTTACCTTCACAACACGGGAAACATAAAATAAAACAAATGCTTTCTGTTTGGGTTGGACTTTCGTTAGAGGCAAGAGGTCGCGGCATTATACATGACAGGAAGTACGAATGAACCATTAAGATCGAGTTTCAATTTAATGGCGTCGTTTCCTAGGTGAGTTGAGCTTCACATTTCCGTGAATGGTATTGTGTGTTACCCCTGTTTAACTAGTTATGTAAAAGCTATATAGAACAGAGTAAAATAGAGAAGGGTTTTAGACCACCATGTCTGTGCCTAACAAGATACCAACATCAATTTATCTGCCTCATATAATCCATATCCCTCCATTCCCTGCGCATCCCTGTACCATTCTGAAAGGCTCGTAAACGTCATTTTCGTATCTGCCTCCACCACCACCATTGGCAGTGCGTTTCAGGCACTCATCACCCGCTGACCTGCACAACTCTTTTAAACTTCGCCCATCTCACCTCAATGCTGTTTGCTCTGATATTTGATATTTAGGGGTAAATGGTTCAGTTTGTCTCACGTGTCTATGCCTCTCATACATTTACATGCTTCTACAAGGTCTCCCCTCAACCCTCGGCATTCCCGAGAAAACAATATATGACTGCCATACGTCTTATTGCTGCCAATACAATCCAACCAATGCTTGAAATTTGCAGGAAGGAACTGCAGATGCTGGTATAAACCGAAGATAGTCACGAAAAGATGGGGTAACTCAGCGGGACAGGCAGCATCTCTGCAGAGAAGGAATGGGTGACGTTTCGGGTTGAGTCCTATCTTCAGGCTCTCGACCCGAAACGTCACCCATTCCTTCTCTCCAGAGATGCTGCCTGGTCTGCTGAATTACTCCAGCTCTTTGTGTCTATCTTCAATGCATGATATGGGTATCTTTAGTAGGGTGTACTACTATCTCATAACTGGTGCATTTTAAAACAATTTTTGCACCAAATGTAGCATCCCGCGATGATTGCATTTTCGAATTTAATTACCTAACTTTGGAGATGAAAATCTAAAAACCTCATTGTTATGGATATACGACAGTCGCCCATACGACCGGCGAATAATTCAAAGAAACTACTTGAATCAGGAAAGGACGGACTTAGAATTTGTTGCGTTCTATCCTTCAACAGGCGTCGAATCGAGCCTCAGAGGCGAGGGAAGGATTAGGAAAGATTCATGTCAAATATGAAGAAGGGTATGTACAGATGCGTAAAATAGATTTCCCATGGATCGATAATCATGTCTATTTGAGGGCGATAGTTATGATGATATATTGTGTAGGTTGGGTTTATTCAAAGTGAAAATACGAGACTGAGAGATAGGCGCGTGGCATAGGGGCGGCACAGTGGCGAAGCGGTAGAGTTGCTGCCTTACAGCGCTTACAGCGCCAGAGTCCCGGGTTCGATCCGGACTTCGGAGGCTGTCTGTACGGAGTTTTTACATTTTCCCCGTTACCCCGTGGGTTTTCGCCGCAATCATCGGTTTCCTATCACAGTCCAAAGATGTGGAGGTTTCTAGGTTAAATGACTTGTTATGAATGTAAATTGTCTCCCGTGTGTAGATTAGTGTTAATGTGCATGGAATCGCTGATCGACGCGGGCACCTTCGGCCGAAGGGCCTCCTTCGGCGCTGTATCTCCAAGCTAAACTAAACTAAAGATAACCTCGTTGCAGATTAGAAGGCAATGAAGCTTACAGACAGGATAGATAGTCAGAGTCATTTTCCACAGGACTGAGAGGTCTAGAAGGTACAGAAGGTAAGATGTAAAGGGAGAAATTTAAAGGAGATCAGACGGGTACAATTTTCACTCTTACCTCTCTGACCTCTTTTAAAGTTCTCCCCTTTAATCTGATGATTTTCACACAGATGGTATCGAATATTTGCAGCTGCCAGAAGAACCGTTTTAGATAGTTAAAGTCACAACGTTTAAAGAACATTTGCGCAGTGAAGAAAGCCAATGGAATGTTGGCCTTCGTAACAAGAGGAGTTGAGTATAGGAGCAAAGAGGTCCTTCTACAGTTGTACCGGGCCCTGGTGAGACCGCACCTGGAGTACTGTGTGCAGTTTTGTTCTCCAAATTTGAGGAAGGATATTCTTGCTATGGAGGGCGTGCAGCGCAGGTTCACTAGGTTAATTCCCGGAATGGCGGGACTGTCGTATGTTGAAAGGCTGGAGCGATTGGGCTTGTATACACTGGAATTTAAAAGGATGAGGGGGGATCTTATTGAAACATATAAGATAATTAGGGGATTGGACACATTAGAGGCAGGAAACATGTTCCCAATGTTGGGGGAAGTCCAGAACAAGGGGCCACAGTTTAAGAATAAGGGGTAGGCCATTCAGAACGGAGATGAGGAAGAACTTTTTCAGTCAGAGAGTGGTGAAGGTGTGGAATTCTCTGCCTCAGAAGGCAGTGGAGGCCAGTTCGTTGGATGCTTTCAAGAGAGAGCTGGATAGAGCTCTTAAGAATAGCGGAGTGAGGGGGTATGGGGAGAAGGCAGGAACGGGGTACTGATTGAGAGTGATCAGCCATGATCGCATTGAATGGCGGTGCTGGCTCGAAGGGCTGAATGGTTGCTCCTGCACCTATTGTCTATTGTCTATTGTCTATAATTTGACAGAGGATAGGTAGACAGACACGAGCTTATTGCGGTGAGTGGAATCAGTACGGATAGGCCTCCGAGAAGGCATGGGCGAGGCGCGCCGATCGGGTGCGTCTCTGTGTTGTGGGATTGTATGAATCTCAGAATTCACTGCCTATGGTTGAAAGCATAACTTGTTCTTTTTTTTCACTGCTGGCCTCCGTGGATATGGTTGAACGTCGCAGACGTCATGGGCCCAACTGTCCAGATACGGCAATCTTCCTCGAAATATTTCACCGCGGAAAGATCGTCGCAAGTATTTCACTGCACCGTCAGTGTATCCGTGAGCTTTCTCCAGTGGTACCGCCTCTCTCCCGCACGCTATCCGGAACTGCTGGCGACCGGGCTTCACCGCAATTTGAGCGTCGGAAGAATATCGGCGACGTACGATCAAACCCTGAGGTACAGAGGCCTGAATGTTCGAGACGTTGACACCACCGATGAAGCCATCTACCTAGGTGCATTGGTCGCACCGTATGGCAAGCGGATGAAGGGCCCGTTCAAAAATCGGGCAGGGCAGAAGCGGCTGCGACGGGCAACGGCGCTCACTAAATGGTTAGATTCATCTCAAACTGGTCTGTGACCTGTTGACTTGAGTCTGTATTTTGAATTACAGTTACACGGATCATGGTCGCCTTCTGCGTGACGAGGTAAAGTTCAGATTTAGTTTACTTTCGAGATACAGCGCGGAAACAGGCCTTTCGGCCCTTAGGGACCGCGCCGACAGCGATTCCCGCACAGTAACACGAGCCGATACACACTAGGGACATTTTTAAAAACAATTTTACCGAATCCAACTAACCTACAAACGTTTACGTCTTTGGGATTGGGGGGGGGGGGGGGTGGACCAGAGCAACCGGAGGCAACCCAGGTGACCATGAGGCGAACGTACAAACTTCGTGCAGTCAGAACCCGTGGTCAGGATCGAACCCGGGTCTCTGGCGCTGTTCGGGAACAACTCTACCGCTACGACACCGTCCCGTCGTACGGTCGAAGCAATGGCGGCAGTTCATTTACACTGTGTTCCCAGCTGTACTGTCTGTTCTCTGGCAGACTGGCGAATATCCTCTGATTCGCATTGGTCTGTGAACAGATTGAAAACAAAATGTAAGAAAGGTTCAAATAACTTGTAAATATCCGGCGCCAGTCCCATCGCAATCTGCGCGGCAAAGCGTTTTTCAGCCAACAGTACCCCCTTTGGATTAATAACTGAAAAAACCGTATGCTGGGCATATTCAACATGCCAGTTGCATCTACAGAGGAAATAAAGTAGCGAGTTTTCGTGGTCGATGATCCACCTTCACAGCTGGAATTTTAAATGACTGTGGCGCAAGTGGTAGCGCTACTGCCTCATCAGCGCCAGGGACCCGGGTTCAATCCTGACCTCCCGTACTGTCAATGTGGTGTTTGTTAGTTTTCTCCCTGTGACTGCGAGGGTTTCGTCCGGGTGCTCCGGTTTGCTCCCACAACCCAAAGTTGTGCTGGTTTGTATGTTAAATGGCCCTCTGTAAATGGTCCCACGTGTGCAGAAAGTGAACGCAAAAGTGGGATAACAGAGTACGAGTGTGAACACGTGATCGATGGTCGACGTGGACTCGGTGGACCAATGAGCCTCGTTCCGTGCTTTATCTTTCAATTAATCGATTTTCAAAATCTAACATTAAATCCCAGGAATAATGCAGTGTATCTTCATTGCAAACACCTCAAGCTTTTCGTATAAGTCCATCTGACCTGTGCTCAATATCGAAGCGGACGCGGTGGGCCGAATGATCTATTTTCACGCTGCATTTCTAAACTAAACTAAACTAAACTAAGATCTAAACGTGCTGTATGCTGCTATCAAATCAAAACCACGCTTCCACGGGTATCTCGCAGCTTCTGTTAAACTCACTCACTTTTGCTTTGTAACGAACATGGTAATGCGTCGGGAAATCACAATTCCTTTGAGGCATCTGATCGATCCCCGTCACTTTCTCCACAATCCAGATGGCATTGAGTTAGCTGCAGCTACTCTCCAATCTTGCTGCGAGTCGCACAGAACCCAGACATTGTGCAAGGTTGCATTCCTTTGAACATCCTCTTTGCATTATCTTGAACACTGCACAACACTAACCTCGGCAGCCATGAACTTCTATGGGCCGCATATTTGATTGATATCTACGTTATGAATTTCGGTTTTTGCTTGTATATTGATTCATTTCCGTAATTGTATATTGCATGTGGGCATTCCTATTTCAGGTCTGTTATTGCTATGGAGGGCGTGCAGCGTAGGTTCACTAGGTTAATTCCCGGAATGGCGGGACTGTCGTATGTTGAAAGGCTGGAGCGATTGGGCTTGTATACACTGGAATTTAGAAGGATGAGGGGGGATCTTATTGAAACATATAAGATAATTAGGGGATTGGACACATTAGAGGCAGATAACATGTTCCCAATGTTGGGGGAGTCCAGAACAAGGGGCCACAGTTTGAGAATAAGGGGTAGGCCATTTAGAACGGAGATGAGGAAGAACTTTTTCAGTCACAGGGTGGTGAAGGTGTGGAATTCTCTGCCTCAGAAGGCAGTGGAGGCCAATTCGTTGGATGCTTTCAAGAGAGAGCTGGATAGAGCTCTTAAGGATAGCGGAGTGAGGGGGTATGGGGAGAAAGCAGGAACGGGGTACTGATTGAGAGTGATCAGCCATGATCGCATTGAATGGCGGTGCTGGCTCGAAGGGCTGAATGGCCTACTCCTGCACCTATTGTCTATTGTCTATTGTCTATTGTTATGCCGCTGCGAGTTAATGGTTCCGATGCCGGTACATGTGATAATTAAAGACTCTTGACTCTCCTGACACATGACGCCCTTGTTACTTCTGGATCGAGATCCTTAACTCTGTGCTTCGAGCTCTGGATTAAATATTCCGACCCTCCCTGTTTCTCTTTATGTGCAACTCTAGCAATCCTCGAGAAAGTTGTCTCGAATTCAGTCTGAAGCAGGGTCCCGACCAAAAAAGTTACCTGTCCACGTCCTCCAGAGATGTTGCTAGGGCCGCTGAGTTAACCCAGCTCGTCGAGTCATATTTTGTAAACCAACATCTATAGTTCCCTGCTTCCGGGAGGAACAGCGCTGCGCAGAAGACTAATTTCTATTACTGTAAATTTCAACACGATTTAAAGTAAAATCATGAAGAGAAACAACGAGGAGGAAAGATGGAACTGTTCCTGCTATTTTAGATCAATTTTAGCCCTGTTGCGTAAATTCGTTCTGTGAACTCGAAGATCCATTAGAACAGTCTCCTTCGGGGTGTTTACTGGAATTATTGCTAATGCTTCGCTAACAGCGCCATCAGCCGATCACCACGTGCTACTGACGATTAATTTAATTCCACGCAGAGCAGACAAAGGGACATGTTTTTCAGGATGTAATCTATCACCATTTCACCCTGTTAAGGTTAGGCCACAATAGCGGTTATGTTCCAGTGAATAGAAACACAGCCTATCCAATCTGCCTTTATAACTACAGCACCCTATCCGGGGCAACATCCCGACGAATCTCTTCTGCATTCTCTCTATGGTTACCATATCCTTCGAGTATTGTGGAGACCAGAATTGCGCACACAACGCCAATTAATATCCAACCAATGTTTGGCAACATGAAGTCTCAAACCACATACTAGTGAATAAACAATTAATTTTTAAACTATCTTTTTGCAAGCATTGACCTAAAGACTAGCACATTGATCAACGCATGATCAGAATTAAAGGACGTTCTTTTAGGAAGGAGGAGAAATATCGTTAGTCAAAGGGTGGTGAATCTGTGGAATTCTTTGCCACAGAAGCCTGTAGAGGCCTATTCAGTGGATATTTTTAAGGCAGAAATGGATAGTTTTCTGATTAGTACAGGGGTCGAAGGTTATGGGGAGAAGGCAGGGGAATGGGGTTAGGAGGGTGAAATAGATCAACCATGATTGAATGGAGGAGTAGACTTGATGGTCCGAATGGCCTAATTCTACTCCTCTCACTTATGACTTTATGACATGATAGGATAGAGGATGTAATATTCTAATAACATTGCAGGGTTCTGCGTTTATGGCATTGGCGCCTATCGCTCTCTCTGTGAAATACCATGCCCTTCATTGGGGTTGCAGCGTCCACCACGAGTTTGTATTCATCGACGTAACATAAACGACTTCAGAGGTAGACACGGAATGCTGGAGTAACTCAGCGAGTTCCGCAGACTGATGAAGGTCTCGACCCGAAATGCCACCTATTCATTTACTCCAGAGATGCTGGCTGAATCGAATTACTCCAGAATCTTGTGTTTGCTCCGCTGTAAGCCAGCGTCTGCAGTTCCTCGTTATACATAACGACTTCTGAGGGTCCCACCCAGTCATGCTGATGTTTGATGCTTGCAGTTACTGCTGTAACGAGAGATCTGGGGCAGCTAGTTTAGAAAAGAAACATAGAAACATAGAAAATATGTGCAGGAGGAGGCCATTCGGCCCTTCGAGCCGGCACCGCCCTTCATTGTGATCATGGCTGATCGTCCACAATCAATAACCCGTGCCTGCCTTTTCCCCATATCTCTTGATTCCACTAGCCCCTGGAGCTCTATCTAACTCTCTCTTAAATCCATCCAGTGATTTGGCTTCTGTGGCAGAGAATTCTGCAAATTCACAACTCTGGGTGAAAAAGTTCCTTCTGACCTCAGTTTTTAATGGCCTCCCCTTTATTCTAAGACTGTGGCCCCTGGTTCTGGCCTCTCCCAACACTGGGGAACATTTTTCTTGCATCTAGCTTGTCCAGTCATTTTATAACTTTATGTTTCTATAAGATCTCCTCTCATCCTTCTCAACTCCAGTGAATACAAGCCTAGTCTTTTCAATCTTTCCTCATTTCACAATCCCGCAATCCCAGGGATCAATCTCGTGAACTCGGCAAACCAGTTCATGGAAGAAAGGCAGGCTCAGTAATGATGTTCGAGAGTGAAATGTGAAATAATTAATCGTTGGGGGTGAGTGCGGCACTGGTTGCGAGATGTCGACGTTCCTGTCGGAGAGAACGCTCTGCCTGAATAATTGGGCAATCTTGTCCACTATTCCTCTTCTCCCTGCTGCATCCCTGCTGTTAGGCGAGTCAGAAAAGCGCGCAGTTTATGTGCAGCCTCCTGCCCGCGTTGTAACGGTGTGCACAGTGGTACAACGTAATACAAAAACTCCTTCCTCGCTGCTGCCTATCGAGTCACATGTCGACGGGAGCATGTATTATCAGTACGTGCTCCAGGCGCCTCATGTCACATATGTGAACCTGAGGAGCTGCGATAGGTCCGTCTCCCTTTTGCTTCTACACGCTCACTCATATTTCCTCTCTGGTGATATGAATACCTCCAGAGCACAGATTATCTCACAAAAATCGGCTATTAAACACGACAACCTCAAATAAGCTCTCAACACAATCGATTATTACTGCACTATTATTACTTGTTTTTTTTGTGTACGTACGTGTGTATGTGTGTATATGCATATATACATATATATGCAAACAAACATATCTACATATACATACATACACACACACACACACGCGCGCGCACGAGCACGCACACACACACACACACACACACACACACACACACACACACACACACACACACACACACACATATACTGTATTTGTGTGTATGTGTATATATACTCAGACTGAACTTTTGTTTCTCACTCGTTTATTATATTGTTTACAGTGTACTATGTTTACATATTATGTTGTGCTGCGAAAAGCAAGAATGGCATTGTTCTATATGGGACATATGACAATAAAACATTCTTGAGTCTCGCTTGACTTGAGATAAAACACCCACTTCAACGCCCAGACCCGTTTGGACATACCGGGTGTTAAATGTTTAAGCATCATTAGACACAATTTCCGCTGGGGGGAACTATTACAACAGAAAAGTTGGGAAGGGACCGATTTGGAAATTGGGTCCCTAAATCTGCAGGTACTTCAGAGTCAATATGAAATCAGTTTCTTCTTTACCGTTCAATAATATTCTTGGATAACTGGTCTAACAATTAGGCAACCGAGACGAAGAACAATATATATTCCTAATGCGGGAAATGAGATTGGCATCGATTGACAACATGTCGGTCTGGTTTTCTGCGCTGTCGAACTCTGACTCTGTGACTTCACTGTGACCAGACATGTTGCCACACAAGGTTACGAAGCGCAGGTAAATCACATGAGATTAAGAGTACTAAACTGACGCCTGTGGACGAGTAATAAATAGAGAACAAAGGGGTGGGTGATAGGCTGGCTGCATACATGGGGTACAAAGGGAACACCTCTGTGGTTGCAACTGTTCAACAAGTCGATCAGTTCAATTAAGGTACAAACCTTCAGGATATCATCTTTCATAGGTAAAAATGGAAAGGTGTATCGCAGGTCATTCACAATGGGAAAGGATGCCCAGAGGGTTTTCTTGCATACGAATCGCTGAATGTTACAACGTTATATAGGAAGGTATATATGGCTGAAGGGTTTGAAATCAAGAGACGACAATTTTACAGAGCACGGTGGGTCCGCCTCTTGCTGTCGGCTTGTTACAAAAGGCATTGTCCACCTAACTCAGTAAGAAGGGGCGCCACTAAAATTCATCTGGATGATTCCGCAGGTGAAATTGAGGAAAGCTGTATTGTCAAGTGAGGTGAAGTTTAGCAGACAAGGCCTCTACGCTCTTGAATCTCGAGGATTATCAAGTGACACCATGAAAACGTACAAACATCTTGCTTGGTGTCACGTGCAGAAGCAAGGGTAAAGTTTCGAGTGCAAGGAAATTTTGAATTTAGAAAATCCATTCGGACAGTGAGATATAAGATGAGAAAAATCCTTCAGGACAGCATCCGAACTTTAGTTTCGTTTAGAGACACGCACCGAAACACGCTCTTCGGCCGACCGAGTCCGCGCCGACCAGCGATCTAGTACTATCCTACACAGTAGGGACAATTTATAAATTAGCCTGCAAACTTGTACGTCTTTGGAGTGTGGAAGGAAATCGGAGCTCTCGGAGAATTTGAGTATTATCAAACTGCTTGCCAAACTATTATCAAACTGAGTTCCAGATCTAGAACGGGAGCATTAATTACCTCATCCCGTATCAGTGAATGACATTTGGTTTAGAGATACAGCGCGGAAGCAGGCCCTTCGGCCCTACCGAGTCCGCACCGGCTAGCGATCCCTGCACGTTAACACTACCCACCACACACACTAGGGATAATTCTACTTTTGTACCAAGCCAACTAACCTATAAATCTGTACGTCTTTGAAATGTGATATTAATAAATGATCTCGTCGAAAACCCACGCAAAATGCAGTGAGGATCGAACCCGGGTCCCTGGCACTGCAAGGCAGCAATTCAACCATTGCGCCCCTTAGAGAATTATAGAAACATACATTGAAACATAGAAAATAAGTGCAGGAGGAGGCCATTTGGCCATTCGAGCCAGCACCGCCATTCATTGTGATCATGGCTGATCATCCACTGTCAGTAACCTGTGCCTGCCTTCTCCCCATATCCCTTGATCCCACTAGCCCCTAGAGCTCTATCTCACTCTCTTTTAAATTCGTCCAGTGAATTGGCCTCCACTGCTTTCTATGGCAGAGAATTTCACAAATTCACAACCCTCTCGGTAGAAAAGTTTCTTCTCACCTCAGCTTTAAACGGCCTCCTCTTTATTCTTAGACTGTGGTCTCTGGTTCTGGATCCCCCAACATTGGGAACATTTTTCCTGCATCTAGCCTGTCCAGTCCTATAATTTATATGTCTCTATAAGATCCCCTCTCATCCTTCCAAACTCCAGCGAATACAAGCCCATTTTCTTCAATCTTTCCTCATATGACAGTCCCTCCATCCCAGGGATTAACCTCGTGAACCTACGCTGCACTGCCTCAATAGCAAGGACACAATTCCGCAAATTAGGAGACCAAAACTGCACGTAATACTGCAGATGTGGTCTCACCAAGGCTCTATACAACTGCAAAAGGACCTCTTTGCTCCTGTACTCAAATCCTCTCGTTATGAAGGCCAACGTGCCATTAGCTTTCTTCACTGCCTGCTGTACCTGCACGCTTACTTTCTGTGACCAGTGTACAAGAACACCAAGGTATCGCTGTACTTCCCCTTTACATAATCTGACACCATTGAGATAATAATCTGCCTCCTTTTTTTGCCGCCAAAAGGGATAACCTCACATTTATCTGCATTATACTGCATCTGCCATGTATCTGCCCACTCACTCAACCTGTCTAAGTCACCCTGCAAACTTCTAAACACAACGTGTTCACACTGCCACTCAGCTTTGTGTCATCTGCAAACTTTCTAGTGTTACTTCTAATTGATAATCATCCAAATAATTAATGTATATTGTAAATAGTTGCGGCCCCAGCACCGAGTATTATGTTTTTATATTTTTCGCGGATCTCCCGGTCGTTTATTGCATTTAGGGTTTTGCACCAGATTAGCCGCTAGTTAGACGGCTGTGTGCTGCGGCACAGTAATACACAGCAATATCATCGACCCCTGCAATTCTTAACTCCAAATACAAGTTCGAGCGGTCGGCTGTACATTTGAATCCGCCACGAAGCTCCGCAGCATAACTGACGGAAGAGGAATCGTAGTATCTAACCACCCATTCCAAACGTTTGCCTGGAAACTGCCTGTACCAGAACATGACACGGTCAATGATGTCGCCTCCCGTCATTTTACACTGGATCTGATGAGCGTCGCCATCGTTGACAATCGCGGATTCCGGCTGCGTCAGCACAAGGTCGCCATCCGTGCTTGTTACTGGCAGAGGAGAATATAAGTATAAGGAATTACAAAGAGGAAGTAATCTACTGCAAGATAGACACAACGTGTTCGAGCAGCTCAGCGGGTCAGGCAACATCTCTGGAAAAGAACGGATGGATGACGTTTCGGGTCAGGACCGTTCTTCAGACGGAGCGGAGGGTGGAACGTATTGGAGTTACGAAAAGGCCTGAACAATGCAGGGCCGGTAACAGACGAACAAGGAAAGGTTGAGCCCATAATAGTAATATCGAAGGAATATAAGGAATGCGAACAATGGAAGTAGTAGGACGACTAGTTTGGGGGTGGGGGAAGGGATTGGGGAGGGAACTCAGGGGTTAGTTAAAATGGAAAAAATCAACATTTGTACCGCTGGTTTGTAAGCAGCCCAAGCTAAATATGAGTTGTTGTTCCTCCAATTTGCGTGTGGCACTACCCGCTACGTCATTGTACATTTTTTGTTCACCAGCTTTACCCCCAATACGCCTTGCATTGAAGTAAACACATTTCAGCCCGTTATTATCCCGTTATTATCAACAACATATCAAAGAACTTCTCCCTGACTGTCCTTTTTATGAGACTGAATTATTATAACCTCTACTTATCGGCCCTTCCATTTGCTGACCTGTTACTCCGGGTCTCACGCCCCCTGCCATTCTAGTTTAAACCTTCCAGAGAAGCACTGGCTGCTCTGTATTCTTTGCACTTTGTGTTCTTCGACTTTGTATGGTTCACTCAGTCAATATATATAGCTCTCTCTCTCTCTCTCTCTCTCTCTCTCTCTCTCTCTCTCTCTCTCTCTCTCTCTCTCTCTCTCTCTCTCTCTCTCTCTCTCTCTCTCTCTCTCTCTCTCTCTCTCTCTCTCTCTCTCTCTCTCTCTCTCTCTCTCTCTCTCTCTCTCTCTCTCTCTCAAGCTGTGACATACAGTCGAGTCACAGAGAGATAGAACATGGTTATTGACCTTTTAGCTTTCGTTTCAGTTCAGTTTAGGTTAGACATAGAGCGCGAAAATGGACCCTTCGGCCGCACCGAACAGAGATCCCCGCACAGTAACACTTTCTGACATTTGGGACTTTTTTTGCATTCCTAACAAGCCAATTAACCTGCAAACCTGTCCGTGTTTGGAGTGTGGGCGGAAACTGAAGATCTTGGAGAAAACTCACGCAGGTCACGGGGAGAAAGTGCATACTCCGTACAGACAAACAACCGTAGCCAGGATCGAACCCGGGTCTCTGGTTCTGTAAGCGCCGTGAGGCAGCAACTCTGCTGCTGCGCCACGAGTCCGGGCGACCACGAACCAGCTATTTTCATCCCATTTATTCTCTCCGCAGCTTCTTCGCTTTCCCCAAAATTCTTGGCTGCCTCATCTGCAGCCTTTGATGGCCAATGGCCATACGATGGCCAATGGGCGTACAAATCTGCACTGGTTTGTGACGTTGATGGATAAGGGAGAATCCAGAGGAAAACCGCGCGACCACGGAAATAATATGTAATCCCCGGGCAGACAGCACTGGAGATCCGCATTCAACCCAGGTCCCTGGAGCGCTGAGGCATTGGCTCTAAACTCTACACTACTGTAGCTCCCATGTTATGCGAACGGACAGAATACTCCATAACACCGGCAGTCACTCGTTGACGGTTCAACCAAGGGCTGTTTTGAAAGTTCTACCCATTGCATGTAGGGAAGATTTAATGTCACAAGTCACCATTATCGGCCACAATTAAACTAGCGTGTGAAGTAGTGAGCGCCGTGCTTTTACTTTTTGAATAGCGCAGATGCACATTTGCTTTAAGGGCAAGGTACAATCGTTTTGTTGAAGAAGGCGCGACTGTTGTCCTTAGAATGAAGGAGAGCGTGAAAATACTTGGAAGAGATCATGAAGTAAAACGCGTGGCGTTTAAGAGGCTTTTAGATGGGCACATGGATATGCGGGGATAATGAACATGAATAGACAGAGGAAATTAGTGACCATGTTCGACGTAGACGTTGTGGGCTGAAGCATTTTTACCTTGCTGTACGGTTCCCAGATTTTTTTAAAGGAGGCAGGGCGGCGCAGCGCTGGAGTTGCTGCCTTCCAACGCGAGAGACCCTTGATTGATCCTGACTACGGGTGCTGTCTGTATGGAATTTGTACCTCCCGGTGACCGAGCGTGGCCCTTGCGAAATGCAAAAGCAAGGACGCTGGATCGTGGAAAATGTGACTATGACTGGCCTTAGTAGAGGCACGCTCGGTCTTAGCGTTTGAAAGTGAGCTTTGTAGGTAATCGGGAGAATCGAATTTACGCGATGTTGGAGATAAGAGGGTGAGCGGGATCGACTGCATTGTTCTTCGGTAGAGCTCGTGCGGAATAGTCCGGTCGAATGGCTTCCTGCCATCTGCAACCGATCCACGATTCTATGCCTGCGAAAAAGCGCAATTGTAATATTGAACTAAACTGAGTCCAGACAAAAAAATATACTACTTACTGAGAAGCAATAATAAAATTGATGTCGGCATTTTGCTCCGAGACTGCGAACGATGCAATCTTGCGAAAATAAAATTGAAACCGGTGGATGAACTCAGGCAGTAGCTGTGTGTGTGTGTGTGTGTGGGGGGGGGGGGGGGGGGGGGGGGGGGACGTGACCGACAGGCAACCTTTCGTCTCGGAACCCGTAATGAGACTGTAGCGTTGTGCGGAGCTCGGAGCGTGGTGACGTGATAATAGTTGCAGGTTGCTTGCACTTCGAAACATTGATCGCGTTGGCTCTTTGTACATCACCATTGGGACAGCCTATTTGGACATCATTTTTGGAACACAATTTTCTCGATAAGATCTAATGAGGCAGAACGCGCAATATAGTTACCAAGCTACCCAATAAGACACTGAACGTCAATCTCAAACTTTGCTGAGAGATACTCGGACAAAGGAAACCTGGGGCCGAAATTTGGACAGCTATTTAGAATTTATCACAAGGCATACAAACGATGAAATCTGACACATAGACCGGGCAACAGGACAGTTAAGCCTATTATGGGTCTAAATAATGCTTGGCCGCTGCTTAAGATTTTGCAACAAATGCAATCACGCTGACGGAAGTGGGTCACTTTGCAAAAGCGTGCTGATTTCAGTATTGTTTAGTTTTTTTCTGGGTCCAAAGACAATGGCTTATAGGCATGTACAGCTGGGCTCCGTTCCAATGAGCTACCGTCGCCTTTTGCAATGTTATGTAACTACACCACCAATATCCTCCTGGGTTTCCTTAGGCACTACCGGCCCCATCCGACGGTAGTGGATACAGCGCTGGGCAGCAATGTGAAGCATGGGAGGATTGAGGCGACCCACGAGCGTGAACAAATGTACAAAGGGCTAACGATCAGAGACATCGCTGCAACAGCGGAGCCCGTCGACTTGTGAGCGGTAAACGCACTTCGTTACATGACGATGCGGGTCCGAGACAAAGCAGTCACCCAGCCGAGAGGTTAAGGTATTGGGAACGGATGACATCCCAAATAGCATCTGAACCACTGTAAATACTCCCCAGAACACCTACACGTGCACAGAACTCTTGCTTCAAGTTCTCTGTGTGAAAATATGTGAACATTTTGTGAATAATCCGGTAAATCATTAAACTTCCCATTGCCTGCAGAAACCCACGTGATATAAATAAGAAATTTGACTTGCATGAAGAATGCTCCCCTGCTCGGATTTCATGGCCATCTTCTATTGCCATTTACTTTTACTTTGACTTTGAGAACTCAGCGATGAATCCCATACACTGGGCAAACATCCCATATTCCCTCTAAATCAACTTTTAACATCTTCGCTAGAAATTGTCCCCTCACAATTTTCACGCAGTCTTGTCCAAACTAATATATCGCCAGGTAACAATACAACATTGTAGAGCACCGCGCGGAGACGGGCCTTCCAGCCCCCAATGTCCGTGCTGAATATAATGCCGTTAAACTAATCGCACTGCCTACACATGATCCATATTCCTTCATTCCCATCATATACACATTCCATCCATCTAAAAAACCCTTAAATGCCACTATCGTATCCTTCTACACCACCCCCCCTAGCCGCCATTTAAAACGTTCTCCATGTAAAAACAATTGCCTCACGCAAATGCTTTAATCTTTGTCCCTCTCATCTTAAAGAAAGCCATCTAGTCTTCGACATTTCCACCGTGGAATAAAGGGCTCTGATATTAATTTTCGAACCAAATTTAAAACGTTCACTGCCCAAATTTCCAAGAACATCAATTATTTTTCCATTTTTAATTAAGTTTTCAGTCGCCCTTGGGTTCCGTTACTCATGTATTGGCATTGGGGGTTTTGTAATACACGTGGTGGTGGGATAGTTAACAACGCAGCGGCTTCGATTTCTTTACTTGCGTTATTTAAAAATATATAATAAATGTAACGTAATGAACTGTTCGAAATTCAACAAAACCTCAGGTGATACAATTTATTCTATAATTGAGCGAATGTTCAGTACGAACTAGACAGGGGCGAGAAAAGATCAAAATATATTAGGGCCGTGCTCAGAAGGTTTGGAACGCATAATGATCCAATTGTTGGCTGGGGACGGTGTGATAGCAAGGGGAATACACCCACCCACGGGAGGGTGCGTGGGGGAGGGGGAATTCAAGACTTACTTGAAATTATATAAATTAAGGTTCATATAGCTGAGTTGTTACATTTATTGCCGCAGAAGGCTGTGGAGGCCAAGTCAATGAATATGTTTAACGTTGATATCGATGGCTTCTTGATTAGTACGGATGTTTCCACTAGTGGGAGAGTCTAGTACTAGAGGTCATAGCCTCAGAATTAAAGGACATTCCTTTAGGATAGAGATGAGACTGGATTTCTTTCGTTGGAGGGTGGTGAATCCGTGGAATTCTTTGCCACAGATGGCTGTGGAGGCCAAGCCGATGTATATTTTTAAGGTGGAGATTAATGGATTGTTGATTCGTACGGGTGTCAGAGGTTTTTGGGCGGGGGAATGGGGTTGAGAGAGACAGATAGATCAGCCATAATTGAATGGCGGAGTAGCCTTGATGGCCGGAATGGCCTAATTTAGCTCCGAGTAACTATGAACTTATCTACATATAAACTGCCCAGGCGAAATATAAGGTGCTCCAGCATTTTTGGGTCTGAGTTACTTCGGCGTTTTGCATCTATCTTCGGTATAAACCGCCATCTGTAGTTCCTTCCTATATGCCTTTCTATGTTCCTCGTCCTGGGGTTTATCCTCACGCGCTCCAGCGATCACACCGGAGGCCTTTCACTTCATCCCTGGCCAGCAATTTCACATTCGCCACTTTAACCATTTCTCAGCCGATCTCCCAGGAATCCACCACGGCAAGTACTTCTGCACTGTATCGTCTCAAGTTCAAACGGACGGCAAACTCGTATTTGGGACCGGCACCGCGCTGTATGTTAAACCCAGTAAGTAACAGAATATTTAACGCGGTCCCTTAAATTTCCTTTCATTTTGTTATTTCAAACTGTTACTGGATTTCCTGTCACACGATAGCTTTCCCCGCACCAATGTCTATTGCATGCGAAGAACGAAGTTTAGAGGAGCAATGGGATTAAAACTAATGCTGTTTGGTTGAAACATAGTCCGATGCAAATCCTTCGACCGTGAGAATGGTTTTCTCAATTCGGAGCCTTTGCATCCGGTTTCATTATGTAAGATGTAGAAGCAATGAAGAAGGGTCTCGACCCGAAACGTCACCCATTCCTTCTCTCCCGAGATGCTGCCTGACCTGCTGAGTTACTCCAGCATTTTGTGAATAAATCGATTTGTACCAGCATCTGCAGTTATTTTCTTATAGCAATGAAGAAGGGTCTCGACCCGAAACGTCACCCATTCCTTCTCTCCCGAGATGCTGCCTGACCTGCTGAGTTACTCCAGCATTTTGTGAATAAATACAATAAGATGTTTATTTAAATTGGTTGTTTTTTTCCAGTCACTACTGCAAATATGTGTTTAGTTAATTTGGTTTAGAGATACAGCGCGGCAAAAGGCACTTCGGCCCAACGTGTCCGCGCCGAACCGTGCTCACCACATGCACGAGCGCTATCTTACATACGAAAACGAAAATTTTGAATTATACCAAGCAAATTAACCTTCAAACTTGTACGCCTTTGGAGTGTAGGGCGAAACCGGAGCATCCGGAGATAACCCACGCAGGGAACGGTGAATGCAAAGTCCGTACAGTTATCAGCATCGAACTCGGGTCTCTGGCACTGTAAGGCCGCAAATCTAGTGCTGCGCCACCTTGTCGCCCTGGTGTGTGTGCCAGGTGTGTGTGTAGTTAGAAATGGCATTTCGCTCTTCTGTGAATTGAGGTACGTAGCAAAGTGGATAAATGCTTGGAAAATTATTTTAAAACTCCTTCTCTCGTGTAGCATCGTTGTGAATCTCCCTAACAATCCTGCAACGTGGCATCCAGACGTACACACATTGCTGGAAAATAAAATGCATTAGTTTATTAACTATTGGGCAGTTTATTAACTATTAGCAGCGTTTGCCCATGCTGTTCTGCAGAAATGTACAGTTAACAAACTAAGGTAGCTTGCGCCCAATCCAACTGTCAGATGGCGCTATTGTAATATGCGTTTCAACAGGACTCGATTATTGTACATTTCTCTACATGGCATCTTATAATTTTTTGCTTCTATTTTGTCCTCACTGCTTTGACACCGAATTAAGTCATTTATGAAATCAATGAACTCGCAGGGCGATGCAGATTCGCCGCATACGATAGGTAATGGCACTTCTGATATCCTAGTTAGATTTATTAGCGACTGTATTATATATAGTTTTATTCGTTTCGGTGTCTCACACAAGAACATCCTCAAGCAATAAGACTATTTTCATAATTAAATTAAACTCTTGGCTTTACCGGAGAAAATAACCGAAACCTTATTAGCTTTTCGCGAACGTCAAAAGCAAACCTATCTGGAATCATCTCTGTGAATGGAGCAAACACCATGACAAAGGCCCATCAAACTGTCGTCCGCGATGGCCATCACATACACATCTGGAGAAAACCGATTTTATTCTCTCTAAGGTGGCTTGTATCATTTAAGACCCCGGAAAGTAGGTAACGCCCTGAAATGAACATTGGTGCCAAGTCAAAGCTAATAGAAAACAGAAGAGGAAAGTGGGAGTGGACCCACGATGGCCTTGCCGAACATGATGCCTACTTAAAGGAATCCCTTCGGCGGTAACTGACGCATACGTCTGCATCCCCTGCATATCCATGTGCCTGTCCAAAAGCCATACAAACGCGACTCCCGTATCTGCCTCCACCAACGCTACTGTCGTATCTGCCGCCTCCACCACCTCAACCCTGGCAGTGCGCTCCAGGCATAGACAACTATTTGTGCAAAAAGATTGGTCCGCACATCTCCTTGAAACCTGACCTCATACCTATCCCCTTTAGTATTTTAACTTGACATAATAGCTATGCTCACTAGTATTCGTTAGTGATACCCTGGGAAGCAGATCAATGGCCGTGTACTCTATCTATTATATCATAATTGTATATAATACTATCGGGCCGCCACCCAGAGCATCAGACGCTCCAAAAAAAACCATTTATAAGTGAAAAAGTCTCCTCATAGATCATATCCTCTAAAGCAGGCAGCATTCTGTTGATCTTCATCTGAACCAGGCAGCATCCTGGGAATCTCTATCTGCACCTTCTACAAAGGCTCCCCACCTTTCCTGTGCTAATCACAGGAGTAAAGACAAAGGGTCCAGATAATGTGTATGTAAGTCGTAGTTCAATTGATTGAAGCATGATATGGTGTAGGCTTTCTTTAAATCGTATTACCACGTGCTCGTCAACTGCTCTTGGTGTATCTGCCATGTTGGTCTCATGTCTGTCATTTACTAGTGGTGATCAGATGTTCCTGATCTTTTCTTCAATTTGCAGAAGATAAACAACCCAAAGATCCATACCTGTCAGCCGTCTATCCGGCCGTGACCCAGAATGGGGAACAACACCGTATCGCGACGGCAGCAGTGTGTCTGCTTTCTGAATTCTTCCCTAAAGAGATTGAAGTTTCAATGAGTGGGCCGGCACTCGCAGGCGCCAACGTTACGAGCCCTAGTGTCCTGTCAGGCAACGGGTATTACAGAAACTCCGGTTACATCCCGTTCCCGCGTGACCAAGATCCAGTTATCGTCGGGTGCGAGGCTAAACATAACGGCCGGATTTTCCGTGCAAATCGCAACGTACAGGCGTCCGCTCTTGGTGAGCATGCAGGGTGATTAATTCAATAAACATGTTTGGCCACCGCCCATTATATTGCTAAAATGCGCCACTTGAAAATCACACTTTTCAAAGGTAGAGTATAAGTCTTTACATAGGCACAGAATATTCAGGGAGAGCGTCGATTTAAAAAAGATGGATCGTAATTGAATGTTTCGACCGATTCCTTTTTTGGTGTAATGGGCATTGGCGAATGCAATGGACTTGACGTAGCAAGGCCTTTGAGGAAGACCCTCAAGTTTGCTCAAAGGTGTAAACCACCCAACGGATTCCAAGGGAGAGCGATTCATTAAATTCGAGGATCATTTAGTAAGGGAGCAAAGTGCAGGAGAGATAATTACTGGGAAATATTGTTTGTCTGTAAATGAATTGACATGTGCGTGTCTGCCGGGGGAGGGGGGGGGGGGGGGGCTGGGGTTATAATGGATACGAAGATAAGGAGGAAAATGATCCAAGCGAAAACTGCAGGGCTGGGTGGTCAGATTTGCTGGATGGAAAATCAAGTGTGACAGAGATAACTCAGAGATAAAAGAAACCTATGCAGAGGGTTAACGTGGAAAACTCTATAAAAATGTTTCATGCAGAAGCCGGTCAAGGTTTAGACTTCATTACGTGAAAGTTTGGTAGAGGCAGGGAAGCTGCGCAGTTTTAAACAGTTCTCGGGTGTATGCTTGGAGCCGGGTTCTGCGAGTCAGTGCGTCAACTGTGGAAATGAGAATGCCTTTTCTATCGAGAGCAAGGACACAACATCGTTGCTTTCCCACCATTAACAAATCGTGGATTGTAACTTGTTAATTGAAGATAAAATGAATGTATTATTGTCAGACATGTTCGTAGAATCGTTGCTATCGCGCGATGGCGTAAACGGGTCGTTTCCCAGACCCGTGGCACGCCCAGTACCTCGAGAGGAGTAGAAGACGTAGTCAAAACCTGCCACTCCGCCCGCTCTAAATCCAACACTAATTTCTTAAAAAACCTGCAAAGTATCCCAAAGGAAAAGGAACTCCCAGTAACTGCAAAGTAATAACAACAACAATCGTAACGACAAATACCAAGAATCATATCACAATCACAATTATTTAGTTTTACTTTATCTTTTGCAGGTTGGGGCAGATGTACAAGGAAATCAACTGCATGGCAAATAGACGCTGAAACAGGTAAGATTTGCGGCACGACATAACGAATATAGAGTGTTTTATGGAGGAAATGACAGAAGGAAATGAACAATGGAATGCACGGGTAGAAATGGAAAGGGACGAGGCGCTGACGGGCATCTGGATAGGCGGATCGGTGGTTAGAATGGATGGGTTAATAGATACCGACGATGGGGTTAAGGGTATATAGAAAGACAACGACAGAGAGGCAACAGATGGATAGGCAGACAGTTGGGCAGATAACGGGATGGCCAAGGAGATAGATGTATTTAAATGCGCGAAGTATAAAAAATAAAATGGGTGAGCTTGAGGTTCAGTTAGACATTGGCAAGTATGATGTTGTGGGAATCACTGAGATATCACTGAGCCACTGAGAGGGAGAAGGGAAAATCGGAAGTGTTAGTATTACAGTATAGCAAAGGGGATTACAGAGGCATGAGGCAGGAGCTGGCCAGAATTGACTGGAAGGAGGCCCTTGCAGGGAAGACGGTGGAACAGCAATGGCAGGTATTCCTGGGAATAATGCAGAAGTTGCAGGATCAATTTATCGCAAAGGGGAGGAAAGAATCTAAGGGGAGTAAGAGGCACCCGTGGCTGATAAGGGAAGCCAAGGACAGCATAAAAATAAAAGAGAAGAAGTACAACAAAGCAAAGAAGAGTGGGAAGTCAGAGGATTGGGGCTCTTTTAAAGAGCAACAGAAGATGACTAAGAAGGCAATACGGGGCGAAAAGATGAGGTACGAGGGTAAACTAGCCAATAATATAAAGGAGGATAGTAAAAGTTTTTTTAGGAACGTAAAGAGGAAAAAAATAGTCAAGGCAAATGTGGGTCCCTTGAAGACAAAAGCAGGGGAATTTATTGTGGGGAAGAAGGAAATGGCAGACGAGTTGAACCGGTACTTTGGATCTGTCTTCACTAAGGAAGATACAAGCAATCTCCCAGATGTTCTAGTGTCAAGAGATCTTAGGATGCCGGAGGAACTGCAGGAAATCCACATTAGGCAGGAAATCGTATTGGGTAGACTGATGGGACTGAAGGCTGATAAATCCCCAGTGCCTGATGGTCTGCATCCCAGAGTGCTTAAGGAGGTGGCGCTAGAAATTGTGGACGCATTGCTGATCATTTTCCAATGTTCTATAGATTCAGGATCAGTTCCTGTGGATTGGAGGGTACCTAATGTTGTCCCACTTTTTAAGAAAGGAGGGAGAGAGAAAACGGGAAATTATACACCAGTTAGTCTGACATCAGTGGTGGGGAAGGCGCTGGAGTCCATTATAAAAGACGAAATTGCGGAGCATTTGGATAGTAGTAACAGGATCGTTCAGTGTCAGCATGGATTTACGAAGGGGAAATCATGCTTGACTAATCTTCTGGAATTCTTTGAGGATGTAACTAGGAAAATTAACAGGGGAGAGCCGGTTGATGTGATGTACCTTGACTGTCAGAAAGCCTTTGACAAGGTTCCAGATAGGAGATTAGTGGGCAACATTAGAGCACATGGTATTGGAGGTAGGGTACTCACATGGGTAGAAAATTGGTTGACAGACAGAAAGCAAACAGTAGGGATAAAAGTGGTCCCTTTCAGAATGGCAGGCAGTAACTAGCGGGGTACCGCAAGGCTCGGTGCTGGGACCGCAGCTGTTTACAATATACATTAATAACTTGGATGAAAGGATTAAAAGTACCATTAGCAAATTTGCAGATGATACAAAGCTAGGTGGCAGTGTGAACTGCGAGGAAGATGCTATGAGGTTGCAGGGTGACTTGGACAGGTTGTGTGAGTGGGCGGATGCATGGCAGATGCAGTTTAATGTGGATAAGTGTGAGGTTATCCACTTTGGTGGTAAGAATAGGAAGGTAGAGTATTATCTGACTGGTGTCAAGTTAGGAAAAGGGGACGTACAACGAGATCTGGGTGTCCTAGTGCATCAGTCACTGAAAGGAAGCATGCAGGTACAGCAGGCAGTGAAGAAAGCCAATGGAATGTTGGCCTTCATAACAAGAGAAGTTGAGTATAGGAGCAAAGAGGTCCTTCTGCAGTTGTACAGGGCCCTAGTTTGACCGTACCTGGAGTACTGTGTACAGTTTTGGCCTCGAAATTTGAGGAAGGGTATTCTTGCTATTGAGGACGTGAAGCGTAGGTTTACTAGGTTAATTCCCGGAATGGCGGGACTGTCGCATGTTGAAAGACTGGATCGACTGGGCTTGTATACACTGGAATTTAGAAGGATGAGAGGAGATCTCATCGAAACGTATCAGATTATTAAGTGGTTGGACACGTTAGAGGCAGGAAACAAGTTCCCAATGTTGGGGGAGTCCAGAACAAGGGGCCACAGTTTAAGAATAAGGAGTAGTCCATTTACAAATGAGATGAGGAAAAACCTTTTCAGTCAGAGAGTTGTCAATCTGTGGAATTCTCTGCCTCTGACGTTAATGGCATTGAGGATCCTCCTGTTTAAGAGTATAGCTTTCAATGTCCTGATGATGGCTTGGGTCTGGATGCATTAAGGTGAGGCAGGTTCATTCAATTCGGCTCATGGAAAGACAGCGTATGACCGCTGGTCATGTCCGGAATAAACGGTGTAACCAATTGAACACATCTCTCGACACATCTATTGTCTATTGTCTATTGTCTATTGACTCTCCAAGTCATATCCGCCCGCTGGTCCTCCAGCTCGAGCCACGTAGTGAATATACTCCTGAATTATTTATGTTTTTAAACGTTTGCTGGCAGGAAAGTTACTCGTCTCTCTCGGTACACATGCCATTGTTTTATATTTTGCTGTTGTATAATGATTTCTGAACATCGTCTGGCCATTTTGCACCTCCACCTATACAATTTCCATATCCTTCTGAAACGTGTCTATATGTAGAACTTATGTACGTGATCTCGATGTCTTTGTGTTATCAATTTCTATTAATTCCATCCGACCTGTGGTATTATGTTTGCATTACCTGCTTTGTAGTCTATGTAGGATCCACCCAGCAGAACAATACTGCTTAGATACATTACAAAAGAAAACTGAAATGCAAATGTAAATGTGAATTTACAATGGTAGATTGACAAAAAAACCCCCAAAACGTTCTCCAATCTTTATTTGGAAATAGTACATGTTGGATTATATGTGTGTCCACATTCATTAAATTGGCACCTTCCCAGTCTAGGTACCATCTTAACAATGGAGGCAAGATATTCATGAAGGAATTCTCCGAACGTGTTTCCTCACAAAGATTCCTCCAACCGCAGAGGCGATTGATATATAAAAGGCTAGTGGAGATAGGGATAATGGTATTTAAACAATAATTAATAATAATAAATTGCTTCGTAAATGAGACGTGCAATGTTTAAACGTCTGGTCGATCAATCTCAAGGCGCTAACAAGAGGAGTTGAGTACAAGAGCAAACAGGTCCTTCTGCAGTTGTACAGGGCCCTAGTGAGACCGCACCTGGAGCATTGTGTGCAGTTTTGGTCTCCAAATTTGAGGAAGGATATTCTTGCTATTGAGGGCTTGCAGCGTAGGTTTACTAGGTTAATTCCCGGAATGGCGAGACTGTCGTATGTTGAAAGACTGGAGCGACTAGGCTTGTGTACACTGGAATCTAGAAGGATGAGATGGGATCTTATTGAAACACATAAGATTATTAAGGGGTTGGACACGTTAGAGGCAAGAAACATGTTCCCAATGTTGGGGGAGTCCAGAACCAGTGGCCACAGTTTAAGAATAAGGGGTAGGCCATTTAGAACGGAGATGAGGAAAAACTTTTTCAGTTTGGGAAGGGATGAGTTAACCAGGGAGTTGCGAACCGTTGGCTTCTGAAGTCCCTGTTCAGCAAATGTTGACCAAATCTTACACTCCAACTTTCTTGTGGCTAGATGTCAGTCCTCGGACTTCAGTTTTCACCGTTGTCTATTCCCTTTATTCAAAACAGGCTAATGTTCGCCGCTGGGATTCTCCACCGGCGGCATGGAGAAGAAATGACCCAATTGAACGTCACGAGGCACAGCCTGTTTTGTAAGAAGGACTGGCATTCACGAGGCCGAATGGCCTCCTCCTGCACCTATTTTCTATGTCCCTACGTTTCCATGATACAAGCAATTTCCTGTCAGTAACCCCTGCCCCTTCTCGATAAAATGTCGACTTTGTACTGAGGATTTCTTCGATTTCTCAAGTAGAATATTTTCTTCTGCGTAATGAGCTACGTTTGTTTTGGGAGCAGACATATTCTCTTAATGTGTAGGAAAGAACTGCAGATGCTGGTTTAAATCAAAGGTAGACACGAAATGCTGGAGTAACTCTGCGGGAAAGGCAGCATCTTTGGAGAAAAGGAATGGGTAATATTTCCAATGGAGGGTAGAAACGTCACCCATTCCTCCTCTCCAGAGAAGCTGCCTGTCCAGCAAAGTTACTCCAGCATTTTGTGTCGACCTTCATATTTTTTTAATGTTTTGCAAATAAATAATGCTACATACGAAGACAATTGGTGCGGGTTCAATTTCTTCCACGGTGAATTGAATCGGAACAAGGCTTAAATTTGAAGCAACAACAATGCAAAGGAGGTGGTATGAAAGAGAGTACTACCACTGGATTTATCTTTGCTCACACCCCACCCGCGAAATAATTTATTTCCAATCAGTTTTTCTGTACTTTCGGTTTGATATATAATCATAGTTCATCCATTACCGGCGATTACATCGATTACCGGCGACAAGAGGGTTCGTGGATATCAGACCGCCTGTCTCAATGAAAGGTCGGACACGAAAGGTTTCTTAACTGTTGAGAAGCCAAGAAATGGCAAAGAAAAATGCGTTGGTGGTGCGGTTGCAGGAAAGGCGGTGGAATACTTTGTCAGTTTGCACAAACGAAGAAACTGCGGTTTTGTGCAAACTGACATAGTATTCCGCCGCCTTTCCTGGAACCGCACCACTAACGCATTTTTTTCCCGCCATTGCTTGGCTTCTCAACCGGCCCACAGGACCTTCTGGACTGGGAATTGAAACAGCGAGGTCTCAGGGGGTGGGGTGTTGCGGACGCATGTTGGAACGAGCAAGAATATAAAATAATAGAATTTTATCCTCAGGGTTGAAATGTCAAAGAATAGAGGCCATAAGTGGAAGATGAGGGGGACACATTTTAACGCAGATATTGTCGGCTGTGTGGAACGCGCTGCCAGGGGTGGTGGTGGGGTTTGATGTGATAGCGTTCATTTAAGAGGCTTTTTTTCTTTAGACAAATGTACATACAGGGAATGGAGGGTGATGGATCATATGCAGGCAGGTGGGTTGAGTTTACACCGATAATATGGGCCGAACGGCCTTTTCCCGTGCTGTACTTTCTATGTCCTATAATAAGATGAAATGACAGTATATATGTTTTCAAGCATTTATTTTATTCCCCGACTGATTAGACATCAATAAAAGCAATACCGAAAGCCCCTTATTTATATCGCAATTCTATTACCAAATGTATTTCTTCCGGACCGTACGGCGGAAAAATAAAACATTACAGTTCATATGCCAATGTTTCCACTCTGCTATTCAGTTACAGAAGTGCTGCTCCGTTTGTCACCATCTCCCTCCAATTGTACTTTTTGAGCGACGATATATTTAATAAAACACCAAGCACCGCTGCGCCATAAAGGGGTTATCTTTACGAAATTAGGGTTAGACTAGTGTAAAAAAACACATAATCTCTGTTTCAATAGAGTGTTGGGAATTATCACGTCGACCCGAGGTCAATATGCGGTGCTGGCTCGAAGGGCCAAATGGCCTCCTCCTGCACCTATTTTCTAATATCTAACCAATGTTATTATGTCCTAATGATCGTGTTATTGCAATTTATTTTTTGATATTGGGAATTTGCTCCGCGCTACTGAATTTTGCTTATTTCACACTGGAAGTCTTACAACTACCTGATTCCTGCAATCGTCAGCAAGCATTGCCTCACAGTTCACTGCCTCAGGGAAAGCAAACATTAACGTCATGGTTATAATATAAATTATCAGCTTATACATGGTTCCAATGCGACTAACAATTCCACGTTGCTATTGGAAAGTGAGGCAGAATGTTCTTATGATCGTTTTCTGAGACATTTGTTGATTACACGGACAGGGTACTTGACCGCAATCTTCAACTGCTCTCTAAATTTAGTCTGCGTCCCCGCATAGATACACGAGTTGGAGCAGGAACTGAGAAGCTCTAACATGTGTCCGCTTTCCTGCAGAATAAACTTTGGATCATTGGAATTGGTGCCGGTGGCGTAGTTCTTACTTGTAATTTGGACGAAAAGGAAATTTGCAATGTAGGTCAGCCTCAACAGAAGAAAGCTACCCGAGATCGCCATGAGTAAAATGATAGACCGTCTCCTGCTCTCCATCTCCGGGTCACTTTGTTTATCGCCTTGGTTTTGGGCGCGGAGCCTCCTGCGGGCTGCGCTGGCGGCAAGTATATGTTTAATAGTGAAGGCGTTTAGCAGGAAGATCAGAACGAACGGGAGACATGGGTTTAAAATACGATGCAGCCAATCATAGCATTTCCACGCAACGGAAGTATAATAGATCTCCCTTAAGATGCAGTACCAAGGTATGTTATCCGTGATGTAGAGGGGCTCATATACAATATACAGAGGAACATTTTTCAAAATGCCGATCAGGCAGACGGTTCCAATGACGACCGCCGCGATTTTCTCTGTACAATATCTAAGCTTCACTTTCTGGCAACAAATGGCGATGAAACGATCGAAGGTGAACGCGACCGTGAACCAGACGGAAATGTCTTTGGAAGCCCAGCTGAACAGAATAATGAGACTGCACGCCGGGGTGGTGGACAGGAAACTAGAGTTGAAGTAAATGACCCGAAGTCGGCTTAAGATAACGGCAGTGACGATGACCAGGAGATCCGCCACCGCCATAAACACCATGTAGCGAGTGATGCATTTGGAGAGGCCGCATCTTCCTTGCGTGAGAATCACGATCGTCACCAGGTTAGCTGTGGGAGAGAGAGCGACAGAGAGAGAGAGAGAGTGAGAGAGAGGGAGAGTTGGTGGGGGCATGGTGAAAGATTGTCTGAGAGAACAGTCTTGATGACTTTGCCAGGAGACAGGCGTGAAATTAGTTTACTGATGGAAACCGCTCGCTTTGTCCTTTAAAATGACCGCCACATGCACACGCGGGTGGCTGGGATTACAATTAAATAACATATTCCCTTGTTCATATCAATAGTTATGGTTTATATGAGATCCCATGGACTATTTAACACATCAAACGAACAAATTATAAGCATTGGATGCATCAGACATCAAAGCATGTAATTCGAATAGCACACACTGAAAGGGTCACCGTTTACCCTGCGTGTGCCTTGCGGGGTACGAATATTGGATCGGACTCCTGCAGTGACCCCAATGATTATTGTGTGCGTCTATGTGACACTTTATCTGGACAAGCACGCTATTTGAAAGTTCATAGTCCAATTGCGTTATTGTCAGTAATTTACCCGAAAAATGGAGCGACACAAACCGGTACGGTCGCAGACAGAATACGAGCTCAAGGCTTCCTAAAATAGAACTGCGATATTTTGACGTATTTCAGCACATTTTGGTTAAAGGCAGAATGGCGCAGTTTCTTTGACTTCCCTTGTGACTTCCCTTGTCCCAGGAGGCCTCTGCCACAGATAGTGACACCGACCAGGACCAGGACCAAGATCATACAGACGATCAAGAAGATTCATCAGAAGGTGAACCGTGCCTTCCAGATAGACCTAAAGGTATAATTGAAAGTAAAAAATATAAGGGAAATATGGAAGAGATCTTACAAGAAGTATGTGAACAATTAAAAAATAATACCATTGCTATCAACAGAAGTTTTAAAAAAATGGATAAATTGGATAAAAAAGGTAAAAAACTGGAAGTTAAGACTGAAGATACTACTGAAAGAGTGAATAAGATCGAAGACAACGTAACTGCTTGGATAACAGAAAGGAAACAGATATTTGAAAAACTGGACTTGTTGGAGAATACTAGTAGACGAAACAATATAAAGATTGTTGGTCTTGAAGAGGGTGAAGAGGGAGAAGACTCAATAGAATTCTTTCGAAAGTGGATTCCGAATATTTTGGGAATGGAAAAAAGTGAAATTGAAATTGAAAGGGCACATAGGGCATTAAGACCAAGTCCAAAACAGGGTCAGTATCCGAGATCAATTCTCATAAAATTATTGAGATATCAAGATAAAGAAAGAATTTTGAAGGCGGCTGTACAATGCAAAAAGAATACTACTCCTCTGAAAAGTGGAGAGAATAATCTTTTTTTCTATCCTGATATAAGTTATGAGCTTCTGAAGAGAAGGAAGGAATTCAATCCTGCGAAAAAAGCCCTGTGGCAAAAAGGTTATCGATTTTACCTGCGATACCCTGCAACATTGAAAATCTTTATGGAAAAAGAAGGAAACAATTTTTTTACTGATCACAAGGAAGCTGAGGAATTTGCTTTAAAACTTCCAAAGGCTCAACAGATACAAGAAGATTGACAAGGAGACATGGATTGAAACGGATATGAACGGAGAGAAGATAAAGGATATGAAATGTAAAGAGTTAATGAAAAATGATTGGGAGAAAAGGTTATGCTAGTTCGGGGTGGGGGGGTGGGGTGGAGAACCACCAATTGATGACTGCGGGATTCATGTGTGTGTTCATGGCGTGTGTCATGACCCGTAAAATGGAGGGAAGTAATGCTGTTTTCTTTTTTATAAACAGCATTAGTAGGGGGTTATTTTGGGTTTCTTTAACTATTTCTTTTTCTTTTTCTTTTTCTTTTTCTTCTTTTAACCTGGATGTTGGGGGGGGGGGGGGGGGATGTACAGCAACATGGTGAATTTTAAGGAAACTCCCCAAAGAACCATGAGAAACGAGGTGTTCAGTAATGTTATAGATAGGAGTAATTTTGTTAAGAATAATGGTTAAATTACTGAACTTTTTGAGTTTTAATGTTAATGGGTTAAATGGACCGATAAAAAGGAAGAGAATTTTAACAGAGATGAAAAAATTGGAAGTGGATATAGCTTTCTTACAAGAAACACATGTAACAGAAAAAGAACATCAAAAGTTAAAGAGAGACTGGGTAGGAAGTATGGTAGCATCTTCGTTTAATTCAAAAGCAAGAGGGGTTGCGATCCTATTTAAGAAAACGTTACCAATTAAGATACAAAATATTGTAAGTGACCCAGTAGGTAGATTTATAATTGTACATTGTCAAATTTTCTCAGAATTGTGGACTTTAATGAATATATATGCACCAAATACAGATGATGAGAAGTTTGTGCAGGATACTTTTCTAAATCTAGCGGAAGCACATGAAAATATATTGATAGGGGGAGATTTCAATTTTTGTTTAGATCCAGTAATGGATAGATCATCAAGGACAACGATAAGGACAAGAGCAGCGAAGACAACCTTGAATTTAATGGAAAGTTTAAATTTAATAGATGTTTGGAGGAAAAGCCATCCCAAGGAAAGAGATTACTCTTTTTATTCCAATAGACATGATACATATTCTAGAATAGATCTATTTTTGATTTCAGCTCAATTAAGCGGTAAAATAATACAAATAGATTACAAGGCTAGATTGTTATCGGATCACTCACCATTATTAATGAAAATTACGATGCCAGATAAAGAAAAGTCAGTGTATAGATGGAGACTTAACTCTTTACTATTGAAAAGGCAAGACTTTTGTGATTTTATTCGAGGACAAATTGAATTATTTTTGGAAACAAATTTAAATTCAGTGGATGAGAAATTTATTGTATGGGATGCAATGAAGGCTTATTTGAGAGGCCAAATTATAAGCTACTCATCTAAGATAAAGAAAGACTATAGGAAGGAATCTGAAAGATTAGGAAAAGAAATCACCGTATTAGAAAAAGACTTACAGAAAACTTCTTCAGATACAAAAAAAACACAACTTGCAAATAAAAAATTTCAATACAATACTTTACATACTCACAGAACAGAAAAACTAATATTACGAACTAACCAAAGATATTATGAATTAGGGGAAAGAACGCACAAGGTATTGGCATGGCAACTGAAAGAAGAACAAATATCAAGAACAATAAATTCAATTAGAACAGATCAGAACATTATTACTTATAAACCTAGATAAATCAATTAGGTATTTAAGCAATTCTACACTAATCTGTACCATTCTGAATCTGAAAAGGATGAAATTAAGGTAAATAATTTTTTATCCAAGATACAATTACCAACAATCTGTAATGAGGAGCAGATGGGACTAAATGCCTCCTTTACTTTGAGAGAGGAGGAGGAAGTATTATATTCTTTACCAAGTAATAAATCTCCAGGGGAAGATGGTTTCCCGCCTGAGTTCTATAAAAAATTTAAAGATTTGTTGTTACCACTATTTATGGAAGTGATACATCAAGCGGAAAAACTTCTACGTTACCAGACTCCTTCTCACTGGCAATTATAACCGTAATTTAAAAAAAAGGGAAAGACCCTTTAAATGCAACTTCTTATAGACCAATATCATTGTTGAATGCTGATTATAAAATAGTTGCTAAACTTTTAGCAAGGAGATTGGCAGAATATTTACCGAAGCTGGATAAAGAGGACCAAACTGGATTTGTCAAAAAAAGGGAAATATCTGATAATGTAGCAAGATTTATAAGTATTTTACATTTAGCACAGAAAAGAAAGGAATTGAGTGTAGCAGTTGCTTTAGATGCTGAAAAGGCGTTTGACAGGTTAGAATGGGATTTTTTATTTAAAGTATTAGAGAAGTACGGATTAGGAAATGGTTTTATTAACTGGGTAAAAGCTCTTTATAAACAACCTAAAGCCAAAGTGGTGACAAATGGCCAATCTTCTCAATCATTTAATTTGGAAAGATCTAGTAGACAGGGATGTCCCTTGTCACCGGCTTTATTTGTATTGGCCATTGAACCTCTGGCAGAGCTAATAAGATCAGATTTAGATATTAAAGGATTTAAAGTTAATCAGGAAGATCACAAAATGACTTTATTTGCAGATGATGTCTTAATTTGTCTTACTAGACCATTGGAATCCTTAAGAAAATTATATTTCAGACTGGAAGTATATGGGAAAGTATCAGGATATAAAATTAATAAAGATAAAACTGAAATAATGCCTCTTGTTGAAGGCAATTATGATCAATGTAAAAGAGAAAGTCAGTTTAAATGGCAAAAAGAAGGCATTAAGTTTTTAGGAGTTAAAGTAGATAATAAGTTAAATAATTTGTATAAATTAAATTATAAACCACTAATAAAAAAAATAGATGAGGACCTGAAGAAATGGATGAATCTTCCAATTACATTGATAGGGAGAGTGAATTGTATTAAGATGAATATTTTTCCGAGGATACAGTATTTATTTTCAACACTGCCTATACCTTTGCCAAATAATTTTTTTCAAGAATTGAACAAAACTGTGAGGAATTTTCTTTGGAAAGCTAAAATGCCAAGAGTGTCTCTGGAAAAATTGACATGGAAATTTGAATTAGGAGGATTGCAATTACCAAATTTTAAAAATGACTATCTGGCAGCACAAATGAGTTTTATTTCATCCTTTTATCAAGAGGGTGGAAAAACAGCATGGGTTAAAATTGAAATGGATAAAATAAAAGAGTTTTGTCCAGAAGAATTTATATATAAATGGGAAGCGAAGCTATTAGTTAAGGATAAAGAGTCACCTTTGCTAAAACATTTAATTAATACATTGTTGAAAACAGTTAAAGTTAATGATAAAAGATTTTTTTTAACAGCTAAAACTCCATTAGTAAAAAATGGATTATTGCCGTTTGCTTGGAATAATCAAATACTACAACTCTGGGAACAGAAGGGTATTAAAAATATAGGAGATTGCTATGAAGGAAATACATTTTTGACATTTTCTCTATTGAGAAATAAATATCAAATTCCAGGGACTAGTATTTTTTTCTACAACCAATTACAATCTTTTTTAAGGGAAAAGTTAGGTAATTCAATGTCTCTATTTCAGATTAAAGGAATGGAATCCTTGATTCAGGGCAAGGGAATTAAAAAAATTATATCATCAATGTATAAATTATTACAAATATCTAGTCCAAAGATAGGAATTCAAAAATCAAAACAAAGATGGGAAACAGATCTTAATATTATTATTGATGAACCAAGTTGGGAAAGACTGTGTTTAGATAGTATGAAAAATACTATTAATGTGAGATATAGGTTAGTACAATATAATTTTCTGCATCAATTATATTTAACCCCGGAAAAATTAATTTTTAAAAAACCAAACTCATCTGAAATCTGTTTTAGATGCAACCAAGACGTGGGCACTTTTTTTACACTCTACATGGGCATGTCAGAAGGTAACTCCTTTTTGGAAAGACCTAAAAAAGTTTTTGGAACAAGTGATGAATAAGATCATACCAATGGATTCAAGGTTGTTTTTGTTGGGAGATACAAAAGGAATAAGACCAAAGCTAATTTTAGATAAATATCAGGAAAGATTTCTGAAGATAGCATTAGCAGTAGCAAAAAAATGTGTAGCGGTCACGTGGAAAGATCAAAATGAAATAAGATTTGAAAGATGGTATGCAGAAATGCGGAGTTGTATCCCATGAGAAAAAGCAACGTATAATCTGAGAAATGGAAACGACTTCTTCTTGAAGGTGTGGAACCCATTTATTGTAAAGCTAGGATTAAGAATTGGAAGTATTTAAATTCAGGATTGATTTGTTACCTCTAATAAGAATTTAATAAGAAATTACTCGGAAGTGACTCCCTAGGGACTCCAGGTTTCTCTCTTTCTCTCTTTCTTCTGCTTTTTCTTTTTCTTTCTATATAACTGGGGGGTGGGGGGGAGGGGGGGGGGGTGGGGGAGGGGAGAAAATACAGAACAATACGTGTATAATCGAATTTATAAGGTAGTTATTATTGTTTACTATGAAATGTATAATGTATGAGTTCTGTTAAAACTTAAATAAAATATTTTTTTAAAAAAATAAAAAAAAGGCAGAATGGCGCGTGAGAGATGTTTATTGTTGGTGCCGGCTTCCGTAGATAAACATAAAATTGTTGAGAGTAAGGAGTACATGGGAAAGAGCATTCTGAATGTTAAAACGGCAAAAAAAAGGTTTGATAGACACCGGTAGAAATGAAGAAAAGTAAGGGCCTATCCCACTTAGGCGATTTTTTTTGCCGACTGCCGGCGACTGTCAAAGTCGTAGCAGATCGCCGAATGTTTATTTTACCCGACGACAATGACCACGTCCATGCCGTGTCAGGTCGAGAACACATCGTCTTCGGAAACATCGCGAAAATTCCCACGGTGTCAATGCTTCTCCGGTGTCCTAATTTTCGCTGAAATCACTGACAAGTCGGTAAGTACATGAGAGTTTTGAAATAAAACATCTTGCCCGGGTTACTTGAAAACCAGGGTTCACTGTAACTGGAATAAACTGGATTTACTTCCAGCTTACTAATAGCTCTATTAAAAAATAATAATTAAAAAAGTGGTTAAGTGGAATTTTGTGAAAGGTATTGTGATGTCTTGAGAGGTCGGGAGCTTTTCTCTTGAAGGTTGGGAGGTGTGGGTGCCGGAAATGAAGACACAAACGTTCTTGTTTTCAAACTTAAATTTCATATATTTAGTCTTTTCCAAAAACAGGTAAACTTAATTGTTTGCAGACAGGTACACAAAACCAAAACAGGTAGTTAAATCAAAACTGTAACTTGCTGCCTTCTTACCAAATATAACTCAAACACGGCTTCTCTCCCTCTCTGCTCCAGTCGTTGTCTCTCTCTTTAAATATACTGCCTCCCTTCCCTTTTAGCTCTCTCACTGAGGCAATCAGCTCATCTGGTTCAGCTGGGCAGCAATCAGTGTCAGCAGCAATCAGCAGCAATCAGTATCAGCAGCAATCAGTGTCAGCAGGGCAGGCAGCCCTGCTGACTATGGGTTTTATAGTCTTTTGCTGGCAGCCATGATGGTTTGTAGTCCTTGTTGCATCCACCGGGAGGAAATGTATCTCCCCTCTATGACTCTACCTCTCATGATATCACAGTATGTAGGCATTCTTTGAAAATGTAAGGGAGATGCATATATGGTTTCTGGGTTGCATATCTGGGTTTGGAGGCCACTTTAAATGTAATGGCCGATGGTCATAAACATCGCGAAAATTTCCACGCTTTCCTGACCGTCAAACTGTCAAGTCAATTCAAGTCAAGTCAATTTTATTTGCATAGCACATTTAAAAACAACCCACGTTGACCAAAGTGTTGTACATCGGTTCAGGTACTAAGAACGAACATACAATGGCACACAAATAAACAGCACATAAATAAACAGTTCACACTCTACCTGTCAAATGTCCTGACGGTAAATAAATTGGTTAAACACAAGCATTTTATGGTATTTTGAAATGACTTTACTTATTTTAATATTATATGCTTCTAAATGCATCTAAGAGAACCTAGGAAACCTGGGGACAGCATGCGACAGCGCACGCGATAAGCAATGATACCTGCCGACAAGCCAGCTGTCGCCGAGAAATTTCAAACCGGATGATTTCTCAGCAAAGCTCTCAGATCCACTACGATTTTTGGAAGACTCCTCACGATCATGCCCGCGACACCCCGGCGAAATTGTCGCCGACAGCGTAGTCGTCGGCAGTCGCCTTAAAATCGCCTAAGTGGAACAGGCCCTTAAATCAGTATTATAAGCACTGCCAGGAGTACGGCGGAATACGCATTATTCGAGGGTATAACAGATAGGGGGAAAATGCAATGCTGGCGTTCGTGAGAATGGCGGTACTGAGGCTTTTCTATAATACGAAGCAGCTCATTGTGCAACGGCGCCGTCTGTGGGATGTGTCGTAATAAATTGGGTGAACGCCAAAGTTGGCAAGTAATCCATGCATTTCAAGCCATCTAATGATCTGGTTAAACTGCAATAATTAGTCGTGGAAAAATATAAAGCAACACGAACTCACAACACACCTGGTAGACCAAACTGTGCTCGCAAAATCATAAACATTTCCCCTGCGTTCCGAGGCTTGATTAAATTGATATTTTTCACAAACAAAACAGAGAATAAACAATTGAGAATTGTGCTTTCGCACAATTTGCAAAGAACCGCTCCATATATAACAAAATATGAAAAAGACACCCAGATATGATACCATTAAGCTCTCGTTGCCCCTTGTTAAGTCACATTTTACCTGGAACACCGAAAGTAGCAAGAATTGAATAATAAACGGCGAAGACAGGTCCATTTCCAGGCGCATGCATTTTCCTGGAGAATAATCAAATGGTGAGTTGTAATCTCAGGTAGAGGCATCGCTGTCCTTATATTTAGTCCTGATTGCAATCTCGAGAGCAATTGCATCATAATAATGATTAGTTACAGCTGCTTGAACAAACAGTTATGGCAGTCATCTGGTTTATGATGCAATAGTGGCAGTAATTGGGTGAAATAGAACAAGTCTAAGTTATCTGCCAGTCGGTAGCTGCGGGATTCTGCAAGCGCCGTTAGATAGAGCGAAGTAAATTGCAAAACCTGTAAAAGTAAATAGAAAGTGAGAGTGCGGACACAATATTGACCGAAAGACCTATGGCTTCATTGCTTTTCAGACAAGAGGAAATTTCACATTGTAGAAGTTCACAAGTTCTCAAGCTATAGGAGTAGAATTAGGCCATTCCGACCATCGACCATGGCTGATCTCCCCCTCTTAATCCCATTTTCCTGCCTTCATAGCGAGAGGATTTAAGTATAGGAGCAAGGAGGTTCTACTGCAGTTGTACAGGGCCCAGGATAGACCACACCTTGGTTATTGTATGCAGTTCTGTCTCCAAATCTGAGGAAGGACATTCTTGCTATTGAGGGAGTGCTGCGTAGGTTCGCCAGGTTAATTCCCAGGACGGCGGGACTGACATACGATGAAAGATTTGGTCGAATGGGCTTGTATTCACTGGAATTTTGCAGGATGAGAGGGGATTATAGAAACATATAAAATTCATAAATAATTAGACAGGCAAGATGGAAAAAAGGCTGGAACGGTGTAGTGATTTTGGAAGATCAGCCATGATCATATTGAATGGAGGTGCTGGCTCGAGCCTTGCCACCGAGTAGCGAGTAGCGGCCCAGTGCTTTCAAACGCTCGTCATATGCTTACCCATTCATTCCCCGAACCATTCTTGTAAAACTCCTCTGGACCTTCTCCAGAGCCAGGGTCAGAGAAGGGTCCGAACTGGAAACACAGGCTGTCCTTTCCTTCCGTGGAAGCTCCCTGAACCTCTTGAGTTTCGCTTGCAGTTTGTAACTTTCGATTTAAAGTCGCCATTAACGTTTCAATCCGCAGCATCTTAGTGCATGAATACACAGACACAAGTAAACGAAGGCACGCACACACACGGGCGCGCGCACACACACACACACACACACACACACACACACACACACACACACACACACACACACACACACACACACAAGTACGCACACACACAAACAAAAACACACACACACACACACACACACACACACAGACACACACGCACACACACACAAATATGGTCAGTGATATGATATGATCATTTTATTTGTTGCCGGTTCACCACTCCAGGACACCGTGAATAACATTGTCGGACGCAACCAACATGTAAGAACTCGGTTAAATTTATTTATTACTAAATGTAACTTACCTGCGGTTTTATTTCTTGTCAAAAGCTTAACTATGCCTTCGCCCCCCACCCCCCCCTGTTTGTCAAGGTGTGGATGAGTTATGACGGAGGAGAGAATTCGAGTCGGTCTGTGATGCGAAACTAAAGTGGGATAGGACTCCGATCCGACGCCAATGTTGTACTCCAGGGAACAGTTAAAAAAAAGTTGCTCGGTCGTTTTGCCGCCACCAATTATCTAGGAAGGGGGAGATGCCTATCGGACGAACAAGGGGCCTAGATAGATACTGGCATGCCTTGAATTAGTCAGGGATTGTGAGTATTTGGGAGCTGCATTGTCCAAAGGATTCTTCATGTCTGATTGAAATCAATGCTTCGCGATCTGAGGGTTCCATATCCTTTTGCAAATATGCTGATTCGTCTACTAAGCGACTATTACATCGTATTAATCTGGGTTGCCAACGCAAACATGAAAGGTATAAAGCCTGATATGGTTCGTCCACTCACAATATCTGTGCCAAACATGATGCCAAGATAAAGTAATCCAGATTCAGGGACAGTTACTTTCCAGCTGTTAACAGGCAACTGAATCATCCGACCACAACAAGAACGCAGCCCTGAACTACTATCTACTTCGTTGTTGACTCTCCGACTACCCTTGATCACATTTTGCTGGCTTTATCTTGCACTAAACGTTATTTTCCCTTCTCGTGTATCTGCACACTGTAAATGGCTCGATTGTAACCATGTGCTATCTTTCCGCTGAGCGGATAGTACGCGACAAAGGCTTTTCACTGTACCTCGGTACACGTGGCGATAAACTGTACCGTAAACTGTAAAGTACTATGATCCGACTGCACATGATCCATATCGATCCATTCGCGCCAAGGCCATGATTCTAACTAAACGTGTCATAAACGCCATTATACATGCTTGCACTCTCACCCCGGCCATACCAGCAAGTGGCGCAAAGAGCAACTTTTTAATCTGCCCTCGGAGTATTGGTGCAACGTTGAGTCCGGTTTGGGTAAGAAATTATGGTTGCCATTATCGGTATAGTGCTCTGAAACTTCAGGGGCAACAGACATTCCTCGATTTGATTAGAATCTTCCAAGCGGGAAACTTTTGCTGCATGTGACATATGATGTGCTGAAGGTTGAGGAGAGACGGAGTGAATTGTGTTTTCCTTGGACTCGTTTCTTGAAACCAAAGATCTTGCGCAGCTGAGGATAAACCTAACGCGGAAGAGCCGTTTGTTGGAACTGGAGGGTTGCGGTTTGCGGTTGTGTTTATTTGTTGAGGTTTTTGTTAAGCAACAGATCAACGTTGAAACACTGTGAGCCTCTGCACGCAGAAGTACAGGCCGGAGTCCTGAAGCTTTGCTTGTGTGATTGTCAATGGGATATTCCTTCCATCGTTGGTCTGATCAGCCTTGAACCTCTCGCTTGCAAAGTCCGCTTCTTTATTGTTGGTGTTATCCCGATATAAAATAAACTGCAGAGTCTGATCCGCTTGCTGTCGGTACCAATAGAGGTCGGGGTTGTTGCTATCTGTCGTGTAGCTGCACTTTATTTTCACTGTCGTTCCTTCAGCCACACTTAACTCGACCTGAGGCTGTGTTACAGACACTCCCCGAACATACCCTGAAAAATAAACTTTGGTGGATTGTGTTCAGCTTTGAGTTGGAAGGTTGCAAACGTCGCATAAAAAACAACGGAGAAAAGGCAACGCGAAACTTACCGAACATTGTGCACATTATCATGAGAATGTGGGACAACATGGTCGCGCGATTAACTTCGGTAGCAAACTTCTGCAGTGACTTTTCCTTCACCTACAACGATACTATATCTTAATTGTGGGGATTGAAGCATCTTTCAAGGTGTGCCAAAAGCTGAGGGAATATCTACCTTGTTAGACCCTTAGGTTTCTTCCTTGGGCGGCAGGGTAGCGCAGCGGTAGAGTTGCTGCCTGACAGCGCCAGAGACCCGGCTTCGATCCTGACCACAGGTGCGGTCTGTACAGAATTTGTACCTTCTCCCTGTCACCTTCGTGGGTGTTCTCCGGGCGCTCCGGTTTAGTCCCACACTCCAAAGACGTAGGCTAATTGGCTTGGAAAATAGTAAATTGTCCCTAGTGTGTAGGATAGTGTTAGTGTGTGGGGATCGCTGATTATTGGGCGCGGACTTGGTGGTTCGAAGTGACTGATTCCACGCTGTATCTCTAAACTAAACTAAACTAAATTGATATGAAGTAAGCGGCAGTCTTTTAACGCGAGTATACCCGCTGGATATTTTTTGCTACATCCTCTGACGTCATGTGTTCGTATGCTTTGGTGTTTTCTCGGGCGAATGGGTCGTACGCACACTTCTGTGGGGAGAGTTTCAGTTTGTCCTTCCTCATCCTTCCTCCCCACATCACCAATTGGTATTTAGTTCAATTTAGTTTCGAGATACAGCGCGGAAACAGGCCCTTCGCCTCACCACGCCGAGCAGGGATCTCCACACACTAGCACTATCCTACACATACTAGCGATACTTTACAATGAGACCAGGTCAATTATCGTTCTTGGAGTGTGGGAGGAAACCGAAGATCGCAGAGAAACCCCACGCAGGTCATGGGGAAAACGTAAACCTCCGTTCAGCCAATACCCGTAGTCAGGCTCGAACCCGGATTTCTGTCGCTGTAAGGCAGCAAATCCACCACTGCGCCACCGTGTCGGAATTGGCATTGGTACTGGTTTATTGGTAATGAGATACGGCGTAAACATTGTTTTTTTGGTGTTATTCGGGCAGATCAGACCATGCACGAGTACAACAAAAACATACATTAATGCAGATGGTAGGATGAAACGAGAAAGATCTGCGGAATATACTATTGCAACGCCGTTGGAAATGAAATAAACGTATTCTATGCGGAAGGTGCAACACATGTATAAATCTTTCCCTATCATATTACAAATGAGGACGGAAAAATAATGGAGCTCACAATGGAAGAGAAAAGACGAGACAAAAGAGAGATAGAAATTGGAAGTGCAATAGGCAAGTGAGAAAAAATTAAATAGGCCAAAGGAAGATAAAGCGGACAAACCTAGAAACAACTCGTGAGCAAACGAGCTAGGGTCTCGACTCGACCCAAAACGTCAACTATGCCTTTTCCCCAGAGATGCTGCTTCAGCCTCTGAGTCACTCCATCATTTTGTTTTTACTTTGCTGGAAGAACTCAGGGGGCCAGGCAGCTTCTGTGGGGGAATGGTCAAGGGCCGTTTCTCGTGGGGAGCCTTCTTCAGAAGTGCCTCCAAAGTCTGACGAACGTTTCAGACCCGAAACGTCGTTGACCCATTTCCCTCCACAGATGCTGCCTGGCGCACAGAGTTCCTCCAATTGCCCAGAACTCCGGCAAATACGTCTCCAAAGGACAACGGAAGCAACACCCCACCTCTCCACCGATTGTCCTTTCTGTTTCCGGTGTCAGCCTCCAGGCGCTGCTTTTCACTGTTGCCCATTAGATCAGTCTGCTGATACTTCGTCAATAACTGCATTCTGTGTGACCGATGTGCTGCCACAGCTATTTAAAAACCAAACCCGCAGAAAAAAATATTTTTTTCACGTTTGCAAAAGAGAGGAGGGAAGAAAGCGCTGCGTACAATTCATGCGTGAATGCGATTAATTGAGATTTAATCAGAGGGGAACAAACGCAACGAACGAGAGAAGCAGGTTCTAAATTTCCTGTTGAGTGCTTGGATCTAGACTACCGACAAAAGACGTCGTCTATCCCTGCATCGCAACAGATAGTCTATGACCCACAGTGTTTACCCAGCAGTTTGTGTTTTTGTGCCAGTTCTTATTCTATTCATTACCACATTTACTCGCGGAATGCTGCCTAGATTATATTGGTGATAATTATTTTCTATCATTGTTGGGCGACGTGGGGTGGGGAAAGAAGGGCAGAGCAGGGAGGCAAAGGGCATGCATTGGGTGGGGTGGGGTGGTGGGAATTAGTGACAAGAATAAGGGAAGGAGCGGATAAGCGAAATGGAGGATGAGGTTGAAACCTCTCAACTCCCCATCAACCATTATCTCAAAACCTATCATAATTTTACAGGATTATTGAAAGCTGCACCATGGAAGACCATTCAAACAACCGTGGATATATCAATATATTTCCACTGCCTCGCTCTATGGTCGCGGTTCTGAGCCTATTGTTTGGTTAATTCATTGATGGTGCACCCGCTTCTCGATGGCATTGTGCAGGAAGGAAATGCAGATGCTGGTTTAAAGCGAAGATCGGCACAAAAAGCTTGAGTAACTCCGCGGGTCAGATAGCATCCCTGGAGAAAAGGGATATGTGAGGTTTCGGGTGGGGAACGGTCTTCAGAATTAGAGTCGGGGAAAAAGGAAACGAGGGAAATGTAGACGGTGATACAGAGAGGGGGAGAGAACAAAGGAATGAAAGATGTGCCCAGAGTAATTGGCTAGTGCCCAATAGATCACTGTAACTAACAGAAACATAGAAACATAGAAAGTAGGCGCAGGTGTAGGCCATTCGGCCCTTCCAGCCAGCACCGCCATTCAATATGTTCATTGCCGATCAACCAGAATCAGTACCCTGTTCCTGATTTTCCCCCATATCCCTTGATTCTGTTAGCCCTAAGAGCAATATCTAACTCTTTCTTGAATACATCCAGTGAATTGCCTCCACTGCCTTCTGTGGCAGAGAATTCCACAGATTCACAACTCTCTTGGTGAAAAAGGTTTTTTTCATCTGAGTCCTAAATGGCCTACCCATTAATCTTAAACCGTGACCACTGGTTCTGGACTCTCCCAACATTGGGAGCATTTTTCGTGCATCTAGCTTGTCGAATCCCTTAAGAATTTTATATGTTTCCCGAAGATCCCCTCTCATCTAAATTGCAGTGAATTGTTCATGAAATCATTACATCTAAATTGCAGTGAATTGTTCATGAAATCATTACATTAAATCCTCTCTCGGGGTGGATTTTCCGAGTTGCTTTTAGTCACTGGTTGTGGACATGCTGCCACCGTGCATGTTGATCTACCTTGAAAGAATTACCTCGTCTTAATTATTATTCTTCAAGACGAAGATGGCTCCGTTGGTAGAGCCGTCGCTTTGCAACTGCAGAGACCAGGCGGCTGCGATGTTTACAATTATTACTTAGAGTCCCATGAATTTCTCCCGCTACCCCCGTTTCCACACGCGGTCTAACATGTGGAAGTTGGCAGGTTAATTGACCGATATAAGTTGGCCCCGCTGTGTGCATGCGTGATAAAAAATGTGGGACTGGGTGGGGTAGTTGTTGTAAGTGACAGCGGGAAGTGAGTGATTTATGGTGGGCGCGGACTCGACAGCTGAAGAACCAATTTCTGTGCTTTATATCTCAATGACTGAATGGGAAGATCACATAATTTAGGTCCACGATCCCCCGTCGCCAGGATACAGGAATGATATAGTTAAAGATGGACATATAATGCTGGAGCAAGTCAGCGGGTCATGCAACATCTCGGGAGAGAACGAATGGGTGACCTTCTGGGTCAAGACCCTTCTTCAGACAGAAGAAGGGTCTGAAGAAGGGCTCGAGCCGAAACGTCACGCATTCTTTCTCTTCCGAGATGCTGCTGAACCTGCTGAGTTACTCCAGCATTGTGTGTCTACCTTCGATTTTAACCAGCATCTGCAGTTTTTTTTCATACAAGAATATAATTAAGTTGGAAATGCTGTAGAGGAGATTCACCAGAATCTCGCTTGGGATCCCTTCGGATTAACAAACACACGAGGAAGGCGGGCTCCGTCCTGAATGCAGATTTGGATTCATGGGACGTGGTCTTGGAGGGGAGGATGCTTCTCAAAATGCGGAGCATCTTGGACAATACAGCTCATTCCCTCCATGACCCACTAGTCAACCTGAGGAGTACCTTCAGGAACAGACTTGTTCCACCCAAATACAGTGCAGAACGCCACAGGGGATCCTATCCGTTTTCCCCAGATATCATCTGACCCGCTGATTTATTTCAGCATTTTTGTCTATCTTAGTTGCTTGGGATTGTTGACATGAATGCTAAGGAGAGGGGGGAGGGGGGTGAATGGTTGGGGGCTACATAAACTGTCCTCTGTTGCCTTAGAGTGTAGGAAATTGAGGGGTGCTCTTATTGACCTGTACAAGATTATGAGGGACATGGACAAATCAAACGTCGCTCACAATCTTTTCTGCAGAGTATAGGATTCCAAAGCCCGAGGACATAGGTGTACGGAGGGGAAATTATGAAGAGGGATGCGAGCGGATTAGTTCGTGTTTTAGTTCGTGTCAGGAATCAGCTGGTAGAAGGGAACTAAAGAAGCGGATTTTAAAATCTATAAGAACAGATATATGATCGGAACGGCTGAGGGGGCTATGGACCAAACACACGCATCGGAGGCCAGCAGAATATACCAACTTGTTTGGCATGGATAACGTGGGCTGTTGGGCATGTTTCCGTGCTTGACAGCTCTGTGCCACAAAACAGATTGATAGAATAATACGAATCATACACATTGATTTGGGGACTTTTGAATGGTGGTCCACCATTCCATGCAAGGACCGATTAATTTTGCTGGACAGGTGTTAGTAAACTGTTATTTGGGGTTTGCGTTTATGGTGAGGTTTTTGTACCAGTGTGGGAGAGTTTTGTAACGCCGTGATAGGCAGCCCACAGAAATAGGTGGCGCTGTCTTCGACCTCTGCATCAGAAATCACCAAACGGAAGACTTGATGATGTTGGAAAAGGCGAGCGCGGAAGCGTCCTGCCCCAAATTCCTCATCCCTTGGCTTCGTGTTATCCAGGTGCAATATAATCTGAGGTGCCTGCATCCGGTGCAGACGGTACCAGTAGAGCTCCGGGTAAGCATCACTCGTGTTGTAAATGCAATTGAACTCAGGGTGATCTCCTTCAAACGTACCCACTTTGCGTTGATATTGGGTAACAGAATTCCCTTCAATTTTACCTAGTGAATCATTACATTCATCTGTTAATCCAATTCGTCGTCGGCAACGCTCACACCAGCAGCAGAAAAGTACACCATAATCTACCAGTAATATGTCCTTCAGTATTGAAGGGATATCAGAAACAGTTTTTGTTTGGTAATAGGCTCATACGGCCATTAGGTCACAAGTGAGAGGAGATTAAGCCATCAAGTCTACTCCGCCATTCACTTGTGGCTGAACTATCTCTTCCTCCTAACCCCATTCCCCTGCCTTCTCCCAATAATCACTGACATCCGTACGAATCAAGAATCCATTTATCTCTGCTTTAAACATGTCAATTGACTTGGCCTTCACAGCCTTACGTGGCAAAGAATTCCACAGATTCCCTACTCTCCGACTGAATAAATTCCTGCTCATCTTCTTTCTAAAGGAACGTCGTTTAATTCTGAGGCTAAGACCGCTAGTCCTAGACTCTCCCACTAGTTGAAACATATCTCCACATCCACTCAATCCAAACCTTTTACAATTCGGCACGTTTCAATAAGCCCCCCCCCACCCCCTCACCCTTCTAAACGCCAGCGAGTATAGGCCCAGTGCACGTTAACTCTCATCATATCTTAACCACTGATTCCTGGGATCATTCATGTAAACCTCCAGTGGACCCTCTCCAGAGCTAGCACATCCTTACTCAGGTATAGTGCCCAAAATTTCTTACAATACTCAAAATACGGCCTGACCAGCACCTTATAGATCCTCAGCACTACATCCCTGTTTTTGTATTCTCGCTCTCTGGAAATGAATGCTAGAATAAAAGACATTGCATTTGAGTATAGGAGCATAGTTCAGTATAGGAGCACAGAGGTCATTCTGCAGTTGTACAGGGCCCTAGTGAGACCGCACCTGGAGTAATATGTGCAGTTTTGGTCTCCAAATTTGAGGACGGATATTCTTGCTCTTGAGGACGCGCAGCGTAGGTTTACTAGGTTAATTCCCGGAATGGCGGGACTATCATATGTTGAAAGACTGGAGCGACTAGGCTTGTATACACTGGAATTTAGAAGGATGAGAGGAGATCTTATCGAACTGTATAAGATTATTAAGGGGTTGGACAAGTTAGAGGCAGGAAACATGTTGTCAATGTTCGGGGAGTCCAGAACAAGGGGCCACAGTTTAAGAATAAGGGGTAGGCCATTTAGAACTGAGATGAGGAAAAACTTTTTCAGTCAGAGAGTTGTGAATCTGTGGAATTCTCTGCCTCAGAAGGCAGTGGAGGCCAATTCTCTGAATGCATTCAAGAGAGAGCTGGATAGAGCTCTTAAGGATAGCGGAGTCAGGGTGTATGGGGAGAAGGCAGGAACGGGGTACTGATTGAGAATGATCAGCCATGATCACATTGAATGGCGGTGCTGGCTCGATGGGCCGAATGGCCTCCTCCTGCACCTATTGTCTATTGTCTATTGTCTATTGTCTATTTGCCTTTTTTTTTAACTACCGATTCGACTTGCAGATTAACCTTTTGGGAATCCTGCACCAGCACGCCCTTTGCACCTCCGAATTCTGGGTTCTCTCCCCATTTAGAAAATAGTCGACGTCTTTATTCCTACTACTAAAATGCTTGGCTCCACACTTTGCTACACTATGTTCCTTCTGCCACTTCTCCACCCACTCTCCCAGCCTGTCCAAGTCAGTCTGCATTGTCCCTGCTTTATACTATCTGCCCCTTCACCTATTTTCCTATCTTCCGCAAACTTGGCCATAAACCCTTCAATCCGTTTGTCCAAATCATTAATGCACAACGCGAAGAGTAGCGGCTCTCGCACCGACCCCTGTGGAACTCCGCAAGTCACTGGCAGCCAAAGAGAAAAAAGCCCCCTTTGTTGCAAAGAGCATAAGAGAAAAGCCCTTTAAATCGACCTTGTTGGTCGTACAGGATAACGAGGCACTTTGGTAAAGTGAATGCTCGCAGTCGAAATCTACAAATTAGTAAAACGAATCAGAAAATAGTAGTTATATATTACAAAGAGTCCATAAGTCATATTGGTCAACAAGTAAAACAAGTTCTAATTTACCTATTAAAAAGACGATTAGGAGCAGACCAAAAAGCGTCATTATTAAACTGCCTCCGATTTATTCTGGGTATGAAGGGCACCGTGTGCGAGCCGGCGTCCGACGCGGTTGAGCCGAGTTCCTCTCGAAGTTAATACCCGAAACGCACCGAGCTCCGAACCTAAATGCGGTCAGGCGCAGGCGTGGACTTCAATAACCCACTAACTCACCGACTCATCTCGCCAGTGGTTCAACGACGAACCGCCGACGATGTTGAAACACAAGTACCCCATAAAGTTTTCGCGACGGCGCAGTCTGCCTCTCTGCCGACTTTAATTGCGATATGCTATTATAGGCTTACAACCATTTCAGAGACACTTCGCGGTCTTTGGAAGTAGCTCACAACACGTTCGCCATATGTGGTGGCTGTTTAAATGTATGTTTAATTTTTAATGTAGTGACGTATCTTGTTGCTTTTTTGTTTGTTTGACTATGGCAAATCAAATTTCACTGTACCTCGGTATGCCTGACAATAAAGTAGCATTGAACCATTGACAATTCGCGATGAACAACAAGCTACTCCCAGACCTTATTTCCTAAAATCGTTTCGAAGCAAGCAAATGCACGTAGAACGTGTTAGAGTTTTATTTCACAATTATGTACTGCACAACTTGAAAAAAACATTGAAAATGGACGCAAAACGCTGGAGTAACTTAATGGTACAGTAGCATCTCGAGAAAAGGAATAGATCGGGACCCTTCTTCAGACATTCTTTCCCTCTCCATCATCCCACCAAAAATGATGGTAAGGTTATAGCAAATAAATAGAAGCTGTTCACAATAATAAAATACCTGACAATTACTTGTAATTCACAAACGCATATAATTCTAATAGTCTCTAACTTTGACGTTTCATAGCATTACTATTGAATGCAAGACACACATTTAAATCATTCCCACTATTTAAAATACTTTCTGACCGTATTGAAGGGATATTTTACCGCACCCTTCAACTGCTCTCGGAACTTAGTCTGAGTCCCTGCATAAATACACGAATTAGTGCAGGAACTGAGGATTTCCAGCATGTATCCGCTTTCTTGAAGGATAAACCTTGGGTCATTTGCATTGGAACCGTCCGCATAGTCATTGGGTGTAAATTGTACAAATAGAAAATTTGCGATATATGTAATTCGTAACAAGATAAAAGTACCAGAGATTGCCAAAAGTAAAATGATAGACTTCCTTCTGCTTTCCATCTCTGGGTCACTCTGTTTGTCTCCATTGCTCTGGGCTCGGAGTCTCTTGCGGGCTCTACTGGCCGCTAGAATGTGCCTGATCGTCGCAATATTGAGGACCAAAATTAGAAGGAACGGGACACATGGGTTGAGCATACGGTGCAACCATTCGTAGAACCTCCACGACACAGAAGTATAATAGATTTCTTTAATGGTGCAGTACCATGGGACTTTATTAATAACGTACATGGGTTTATATTCAAAGTAGAATGGGATATTCTTGAAGCTGACCAGCACGCAAATTATTCCAATAACGACGGCCGCTATTTTCTCGGTGCAATATCTCAGTTTCAGCTGTTGACAGCAAATGGCGACGAACCGATCGAAGGTGAAGGCGACAGTTAACCAGGCGGAAGAGTCCTTGGAAACCCAGCTGAAGGCAATGACGAGATTGCAGTACGGGAGAGTGGACAGGAAACTAACGGGGAAGTAAATAGGCCGAAGCCGGCTCAATACCACAGCGGTGATGATGGCCAGGAAATCCGTCGCCGCCATGAACACCAGGTAACGAGTGATGCACTTCGATAGGCCACATCTTCCTTGAGAAAGAATCAGAATGGTCACCAAGTTCGCTGTTGGAGAAGAGTTAGAGATGGGGGTGATTATTAATCGGGCTACCTATTAAGTTACTGGTAAATACGATGCGGGAATAAGATTCGTGTTTTTGACAATTTGTTCAGCAATTAAGACCGATCGTTTTATCGATGGACACATTTCGTACAGAAGCAAACACGTCCTGATCACCTTTTAAATTGGAGATATATGGAGCGTGGAAACAGGCTCTTTGGTCCAACGAGTCCTCACTCACCAACGACTGGGTGGCGCAGCGGTAAAGTTGCTGCCTTGCAGCGCCTGAAACCCGGGTTCAATCCTGACTACGCGGGTTGTGTGTGCAGTGTTTTTCCATTCTTGCCGTGACCGCATGGGGTTTCACAGGGTGCTCCGGTTTCCTCCCACATCCCTAATACTTACAGGTTTGTAGGTTATTTGGCTTCAGTAAAAAATGTAAATTGTCCCTCCTGTGTCCCGAGTGTGTACGATAGTACTAGTGTATGGGAATCGCTAGTCCGCGGGGACTCGGTGGGTCGATGGGTATGTTTCCGTGCTGTCTCCGAAACTAAAACTAAAAACTAGAAGACGACCCAGCTGCACTAATCCAGCGGTAATCTAATTCAACTTTATTATCTTCATTTTGCCATCAACACTTCACAGATTCTACACTAATCTACGCAGAAGGGAACATTTACAATGGTACATTAACGGACCAGCCTGGGCGTGGGGTGAAACCGGAGTACCCACAACAAACAAACACGTGCGTAGGGAGACCGTTCCAACCCCACACAGATCGCACCCGAGGTCAGGATTGGTGTCCCTGGTGCTGAGAGGTGCGGCTTTATAAATTACGCGATGACAGATCAAATGTCACATTTGTTTGCATGCACAGCGATTATAGCAGACGAAAGCACTCAATAAACTTCTACTTTCAAGTAACCCAATGTTATGTACGTGAGTAAAAACACATATTATAAGGCAATGCCTAGATATAGATGATAAAAGACAATAAGAAAACACGAAGAGACGTAAGGATACAATGAATGTCAAACGACCAGGAACGATGGCACTGCAAGAGCGAGCCATGACCACGGGCATCGATACACGTGTCTTGTCAGGAGAAAACGATTAAAGGGAGTTAGAAATTTGGTTCAGTGATTCCTATAACAGAGGGATTTGCAGCTGGCAGCACTGTCACGTGAACAGCAAGGAACAGCGAAAGATACCTCGTTTCGTTTGCGTCCCTTGTTTCTGGAAAGACTGTTGGTTTTCACAAAAAATATTAAACTAGTCGATGAACCCAACCGGACAGGTAGGATCTGTGGAAGAAAATAGACGAATTACATGTATTATTTTGCGAAGATATCACAAAGAAAAAACAGTAGTGAGTAGCGGCGCTGCATTGGTTACCACTTCCGACATCTCAAAAAAAGAAAACAAAATCTCGATTACCAGGCAATGCGGAATGATCAAACATTGTATGTGCGCCCGCACATCTTAAGTGAACATTACCTGGAACACCAAAAACCCCAAGAATAGTATAATAAATAGCGAAGACCGGACCGTTTCCTGGTGCGTGCATTTTCCGTGACGTCGATGACCTATTCAGTTGTCGGTTCTGAACTAAACGCGGCCGCTGTTGCAGTTATACCCGACGATAACCTCTGGAGTGCCAATTAGCTTGCGTCATTGCTGTTGGTAGTTTAAATGTTCTGAAGAAACAAATCATTTTCATGCAAATTTTTATTAATTGCGTAGGATGCATTGAAAGTGCCGATGCCTGCTTAGGATCACATAGAAGTCATTACCTTTTTTGAAAAAAAGACTGGACGGGGAATGTGATTTAAGTTGAAAATTCGCAAAATCGTTACCAACGATATTGTTGGCTGGATGAACTTTCAATGCCCTTCGATTACGTGGAAGTACGTACACAATATAAACTCATGGCGTTATATGGGCAGCAAGAACGTGCAATACGTTGGCCGACGGATAGCAAAGTGGTCGCTATTCTTCGGCAGCGGTAATTTCAGTCACAGAACGATACATTGCATTTGGGAGTGCAGATTATAATTTTAAAATGTGTGGACGACACACTTTCTGGAATCTCTCCCCTTTATATCGAAAAGGATAGATATAGAATTCGATGACATGGGAAGATAATTCTGTGAAATATAGGCAGCTTGATAGACTGGATTATATAGAGTATAACGCTGAGAGCGGTCTGGTGTGACAGGAAGAATGAGCAAAGGCCATAGATTTAAATAAAACGCACAAGGATAGATGCACATTTGATATCTGTGTGAACGGGTAGATCGGGTTAAAATGGTTCGGGAACTGATTTATACAAGACGTGAACAGCAGTTTAGTTATTCATTGAAGGCATGTGTGGTCCACAGGCTGAGCCAGAAATTAATTGCCGTCCCAATTTGCCCCGTAGAAGAGGTGGTGAATTGCTTTTTTGAACCGGTGGAGACCTTGAGATGTGAGTGTACAATGCAAGAGAAGAGGGAATGCCAAGAATTCACCCCGGCATCTTTGAAGGAACGGCGATATAGTTTAGTTTGGTTTAGACATTCAGCATGGAAAGTGGCCGTTCAACCCTGCGAGTCCACGCTGACCAACGATCAGCTGTTCACACGCTCGTTCTTTGTTGTCGCACTTTCTCATCCATTCGTTGGGTCAATTCACAGAGGCCAACGAACCTACGAACCCACACGTCTTTGGGATATGGCAGGAGACCGGAACACCTGGAGGAGACCCAAGGAATCCGACCGTGGAGAACGTGCAAACTTCGTGCACACAACACCCGAGGTCAGGATCGAACGGTGGTCTCTGGCGCCGTGAGACAACAGATCCACCGTGTCTGGTTTGACCTTTAGAGGGCGGGGTAACGGTGTTCACAAGCATTTGTTGCTTTTAATGTTGGTGGAAGTGGGGCTTGAATGTGTTGTCCAAGGAGTCGTTGCTGCAGTGCATCCTGTAGGTGATACCACAGTTGTACCTGTGCTAAATTGAGCGAGTGAGTGTAGACGTGATACTCAGAAACCGAGCTGATATGCCCTATCTGGCATTGCGTTTTGTGAGTGCTCTGGGAGCATCGTTCATGCAGGTGAATGGAAAATATTCTCTCGCACTCCTGTTTATTAATTTTTGCGCGGCAGAAGACGCTGGATATCGGGTTCAAACGGCAGTGCATGTTTCTGATCCGACAATTTATTCAAAAATCCCAAAATGGCATAACGTCTTGGAATCAATGTGTGTTTGCATAAAATCTCTTCCTCTCTGCCTAATACGCGACTTTGCTGTAGTCAACCTGGGTTCCAAAGTTCATATCAGGAACCCGTTGAATGGGCATGTAGACGCACTGATGCTGAAAACGCTGTGACTGATAGAGAACGTCGATTCGCTCAGTCCTGGAATATGATGCCCTTAAACCTCTCTCTGTAGGTGATCCACATCCTTCGATTCCCTGCATATATATGAGCATTTCCAAATGACTCTTCAATGCTACTGTCGTATCTGTCACGACGACCACCCCTTTCATGGCGCACCTCTCGCTGTGACAAAATAAGTTGCTCCGCACATCTGCCTTAAACTTTGGTACTTTCTAATTAACGCTATGCCATCTAGACATTGACACTCTGTCTCTCTGTTCCAGCTGTGCCGTTAATCATTTTATATAACAGTGTCGGGTCAGCCCTCCACCTCCAACGCTCCAGAGAAAACAAGGTAAGTTTGTTTAACCTATTCTTATTTCATATCGTCTAGTACAATACGATACGATGCGATAGAACTTTATTTAGCCCGGGAGGGGAAATGATCTGAAAGTCATATAAACACATGAAACATGAAATTAAAGTGTCAAGTGGAAAGGATTGGGGATGTGCCATGATTGGGGTGGAGGGGGGGGGGGGGGGGGGGGTGGATGGGGGGGGGGGGGGGGGGGTTGGTGGGATAGCCTACCCCACGATTGAAGGGATAGGTTGTACATTTTGATAGCCACTGGGAAGACGGTTTTCCTACGGCGTTCTGTTTTGCATCGTGGTGGACCAGTCTGTTGCTGAAGATACTCCTTAATGCGACCTTTACCGTGTCGTATCTCCGTTCGCGCTACGGCCTAACATCGTGGAGTCGGCGGCCTCCTGCTGGGATCAACCTTGAAGAGTCGCAGGGCCTGGACTTACCATCCCGGAGGCTTCGGCCGTGGGCCCTGCAGACCGCAACATCGGGAGTTCGCAGGTCCCTGGCTGGCGACCGGTTTTCGGGAGCTCCAGCCGTAGCAGCTTCGACCGCCCCGAAGCGCGAGGTACGATCGAACCGCTCGCAGGCCCTTCATCGCCCTGCGTGGCTCTGCCGCAGCACTTTCCATCGCCTGGTGGGGGCTCAGGACTTTCATCGGCCTGGTCGGCTCGGCCCTGGGACTTTCCATCGCCCAGTGGGGGCTCAGGACTTTCATCGGCCTGCTCGGCTCGGCCCTGGGACTTTCCATCGCCCGGTGGGGGCTTCAAAAAGTTGGGAGCCTCGATCACCTCGTGGCACCACGGGAGAAGAATGAGGAGGAGATAAGACTTTTCTTTGCCTTCCATCACAGTGAGGGTTTGCCTGGAGCAATCGCTGTGATGGCTGTTTGTGTAAAAATTGTATCTGTGTGTCCTGTGCTTTTTGTTGTTTACTGCCGGACCCTGACGTGAGAGGACGCTGGCGTTGTTTATTCGCCGCTTTTCCGTTAGGATAGTTTGTATGTTTGTTTTTATGTTGATTGTTTTTGTAAAGCGCTTTGAGCACCCGATAAGGCGCTATATAAAATAAATGCTTATTATTATTATTATTATTATTATTATTAATGCATGTTTCATGAAATCACTGTTGTGTTGAAAAAAAACAACGCGCAGTACCATGATTCTACCAGAATGTCGCTGTATTTCGTCTTGCAGTGGGCCAATAGGATTCAGGATTCAGGATTCAGGATTCAGAATATCTTTATTTGTCATCCAAAAAACAAGTCTTTTGGACGAGATTTCGTCACCCACAGTCCAACAATAAGAGCAATAAAAGAAACAAATCACACAACCCCAACCAACACAAAACGCACACACACACACACACACACACACACACACACACACACACACACACACACACACAAAGAAACATCCATCACAGTGAGTCTCCTCCAGTCACCTCCTCACTGTGATGGAAGGCCAGAATGTCATTTCTCTTCCCCTACCGTCTTCTACCGCGGTCAGGCTGTTGGAGTTGCTACGTTCCAGGCCGCGCCGGACGGTGAAATGTCCGCGGCGGGCCAACCCAAGCCCCGCGATCCGGGGCGGGCGAAGACGCTGCCGCTGCCGCTGCCGCTGCCGCTGCCGCTGCCGCTGCCGCTGCCGCTGCCGCTGCCGCTGCCGCTGCCGCTGCCGCTGCCGCTGCCGCTGCCGCTGCCGCTGCCGCTGCCGCTGCCGCTGCCGCTGCCGCTGCCGCTGCCGCTGCCGCTGCCGCTGCCGCTGCCGCTGCCGCTGCCGCTGCCGCTGCCGCTGCCGCTGCCGGAGCTCCCGATGTCAGCGTCCACGCGGCCCGAGCCGAAGGCGAGTCGCAGCCGCTCCCGCAGCATCCGAAGACAGCCGGCTCCGCAGATGGTAAGTCTGGGCCGCGGGCTTTGCGAACCACAGCCCTGGAGGCCGCCAGCTCCAGGAGTTTGGCCGATGGTAGGCCGCAGCAGGAACGGAGACTCGGCCCAGAAAACAAAGGTCGGGTCTCCGTTCGGAAGGTACAAATTTACAATTTACATTTACAATAGTCAAATGTCGATTGGTTTAACTAAGGTGCCACTGTCTGTATTCTCCATTGATCATGTTACACTATTTACCTCAAACATGAGGCCGTAAGTTGAAGAAACAGAGATGCAAGACAACTCGAGGATTGCAGGAGATGACAGAGATGGAGTATTCAAGTGTTGTCGTTCATTTCGTAGTGGATAGGAGCTGAATTAGACCATTCGGCCCATCAAGTGTACTCCACCATTCGATCACGGCTTATCTAACTCTCCCTCTTAACCCTATTCTCCTGCCTTCCCGTACAACCGTACTAATCAAGAATCTATCTATCTCTGTCTTAAATACTCGGCATTAAATTGTGTTTGCCTCTCGACGGGTCATCCCACCAAATCGATCTTCCTCTTTACATCCCATTATCACCCTCGTCATTCAGTGAAAATCCTTTCGGAATCACTTTTAAATTTGCCAATCAAGTCCAATGGATTCAGGTCCGATCTATTAATAGACCGTATTCGAAGTCATGTAATGGAGGCCATCAACCAGCATAAACGCAACGTAATTTACCCGAATCGGAAAATGGGTGAACTCCATACGTTTTGTCCCATAACCATTTTCTTACTCGCTGTCTCGTTTCCACTTTAATCCGTTAATTGTAACCTTATCTGTCGGTCCACGTTATCGCCAAAAGCTTCATGAGAATCCATCTGATTATATTGTATCTTACCTTTTCATTCAACTTACAAGCATAGAACATCGAACAGTACAGCAGAGGACTATCCCCTTCTACCCACGATGTTTACCAGACGTTGATACCAAGTTAATTAGCGCATGATCTGTATCTACCCCTTCCGCTCTGTTCATATATCTATCTCAATGTCCTTCGCACGTTGCTATCATGTCTGCTTTCATCATCAACCCGCAGCAGTGCGTTCCAGGCACGCACCACACTATATATGAAATAATCGCAAATGGATTTCAAAACATTGCACCCCTACTTTATAACAATGCCCACTCGTATTGCCCTTTTTATCCTGCCAGATACAAAAGCTATCAGTTATGTACAGAATGCTCCAATTGTGGTCAAACAAATGCTTTATGCAACTGCATCACGACTTTCTATCTTTTACTCTTTTCATCCAGACTAACGAATGGCATACGACATCTTTAGCGCCCTGCCACCTGTGTTGCAATCGGCTGGTCGCTGTGGACGTGGACGGGTAAATCCCATGGACGGCAATGCCCTAAAGTACTAAGCCCTAAAGTCAATACCATATTTACTTCATAGTTTCCTCTTACATTTGTCCCCCTAAAAGTGTAACAGTTCACAGTCGACTACTTAAAGCCCATCTTCTCTTTCTCCGCCAATATTATCAACTGATCCACAATCTGCTGAATTACTTGACTTCCTTCTTCGCTGTCCATAACTCCTCCATTTTTATGTGTTTTCTGTATATTATTAATCAGATCACGTGGACCTTCGTCCAAAACATATACATATTCTCCAGTGAGAATAACACCCCCATCGGTAACTATCCCGCGTCTTCTTTGGCGAAGGCACTTTTGAGGCCAAACTGCCAAATCTCTTGTTCCCTTGTTCCATGACTTTCTGGATCAGCCGACCACGAGGGGCATTGTCGAAAGGTTTACTAAAGTCAATGCGGACAACGTCCACTGCCCTTACCTGATCAAACACCTTCGTCCCTTCTCACAAAACTCAATGTACCTTGTAAAGTTTGACCTCCCCCCGCATCCCCGCACAAACCTATGCTGAGTCTCCCTAATCTATATACTAAAACTCTCGTTTGTTTGTTTGTTTGTTTGTTCCGGAACTGCAGCCAAAACGGTATAACAGTATAACAGAACTTTATTGTCATTCGATATCAATACCGAACGAAATTTCAGCAGTCACAAGACACAGCAAAAAAGAAAAGAACACAGGACACACGACCCCAACACAAACATCCATCACAGTGACTCCAAACACCACCTCACTGTGATGGAAGGCAACAAAACCTCCACTCTCTTCCCCCCGCACCCACGGACAGGCAGCTCGACCCCTAACGAGGCAAACGACACGCACAGCCCCCGCAAGAGGATGGAAGGCCCTGCGGCCGAGCCGCCCCGGGCACCGAAACGTCCCGCGGCCGCACCGGGCGATGTTAAGTCCAGCGACCGAGCCGCGCCGGGCATTGGAAGGCCCCGTGGCCGAGCCGCACCGGGCACTGAAACGTCCCGCGGCCGAGCCGCGCCGGGCACTGAAACGTCCCGCGGCCGAGCCGCGCCGGGCACTGAAACGTCCCGCGGCCGAGCCGCACCAGGCACTGAAACGTCCCGCGGCCGAGCCGCACCGGGCACTGAAACGTCCCGCGGCCGAGCCGCGCCGGCGATGTTAAGTCCCGCAGCCGAGCCGCGCCGGGCGATGGAAGGCCCCGCGGCCGCGCCGGGCGCTGAATTGTTCCGCGGCCGAGCCGCACCGGGCGATGGAAGGCCCCGCGGCCGAGCCGCGCCGGGCACTGTTAGGTTCCGCGGCCGAGCCGCGCCGGCGATGTTAAGTCCAGCAGCCGAGCCGCGCCGGGCGATGTAAGGCCCCGCGGCCGATGGAAGGCCCCGCGGCCGAGCTGCGCCCCAGGGAAGAGACCTAATAAAAGAAAGGTTCTAGGCAGGGAATGGGGGGAGGGAGGGAGGAGGGAGGATAAGTGGGGTTGAGGGGAGGGAGAGGGAGCGGGAGGGGAGGGAGTGGGAGGGGGAGGGGAGAGGGAGGGAGAGGGGGGAGGAGAGGGTGCTGCACCAATGCAGGCGAGGTTTGGGTCCAACGGGTCCACTTGCTCTAGTAACTTTATAATAACTGTGTGCCTTTCCAGATGCAAGTGGAAAGTATTTCCAAGAATCATCCCAGGTAATTTCCCTACAATCTATGTAAGTTTCGGCCCATTCAACCACATATCGAGTTCGACCGGTTTTCAAATTAAAGCAGTATCACACTAAGTGCATGTAATGGATTAATTAAAATAAGCATGAAGATGACTCATTTAATCTGCTTGTTCAGAACAATATAACAATAAATATATGTTGGTCCAATCCAATTGCCTCTCCTGAGATTATTCACAGTAAATATAAATGCGTTACCAAAATGGGCAGATAGTGTAATCGTTAAGTCGGTGGTTACTCGCCGTTCGCCATTGTTGATACATCTTTCTGGCGTTGTCCCACTTTTCTAATGAATATAATATGGATTTCACCAAGCCTCTGTTTGCCCGGAAACATTTTGGAAAATTAGATGTTGGTTATATATAGTTGCAGATGTAGGTTGGTCTGCAGCATGATCGAATGCTTTCAATTTTCATTGCAACTGTACATGTCTAACAAATGAACGGAAATTATATTTAATGCTTTTGTATCTCCAACTGATTTCTTGCTGTAACAACTGATTAACTTTGTAAGCAGCCAGGGAGTAGGTGAAGGCAGCATCGCGCAATGATCTGCTTGTGATAATGAAAAGTCGCAACCCCTTAATGGTCAGTGGGCGAGGACGCGAAACAACTCACTATGTAATGCACAGGTTTAGTTTAGGCCTCTGTTCATTTTTCCGCGGTTGTTATTCTTTCACCCGAATTTGCAGAACTCACCCGTTATAATCAGTCCTCGTTATTAGTTTTCTAGTTTTGCTCTGGTTGCCGTTGAAAAACTTGATTCACTATTCGTGGGTATGTGGTGGCGGAGTTATGTTGGACAGCGCATAATCACCAATGCACCATATATGCACCAATTTCTCTCACTATCGCGTCCTTTCCGACTTTTCCCCTTCCGTTTCCACCTTTATCCCTTCCTTAGTGTTTACATTTCAATCCTCTTCTCGTCTTATCTCACATCCTCGTGTCGCATTTTCACTTTTAGCTTTTGTCACCTATACCCATCCTCCATTTCACCACCTTCACCTTTATCAAACTATCATTTGCCGGGTATTGACGCGCCCTCACCCCTTTTCCAGCTTTATTTGCGCTAGTGCAATGGTGTTAAGAGGGCTCCGACCGGAAACGTCCCTTTCCCATTGTCCATTACTTTCACTGATGCTCCCTAACCAACTGAATAACTTTTTGTTTTTGTAGTGAAGAGGATAAATGACATATATTTTAAACACATCAGCTTTTACTCATGTCTCCCGCTTCATCCATGCTCCACGACCAATTGGGCACCCGTGCTTATATCAAATGCCTTTACTGTGATTGAATGGCGGAGTAGACTTGATAGGCCGCAAGGCCTGATTCTACTGCTAACACATATGACCTTATGAAAGTAAGGACGATCAAAACTATGCAGGTCTCGCTTCCTTTTAAGCCCGCCCGAAAATTAATAAGAAGGTGGCTGATCCCTCTACACCCAAGATAACCTTTCACCCACGATCGAATCACCAATCCGCGTGGTCTTTCCTTAATAAGTGCAAATGCTTTGTTTTCGCTTCTACTTCACGTATAAAATTTCAGGTGAATTGGGTCCGAAATAAATTATATCTCCACTTATTTTGACCGACTCTTTTGATTAAATTGAGCCTTTCCCCACATGAGGAAATATCGGCTCTTCTTCCGGTCTCCAGGGCCACTCGAGGTCTACGTATCAAGCAATTCATTTTCTCTTAAACCCAAACTTAAGTCTAATCTATGCAACTTTTACAGAGCGGGGAAACTATTCATTTCGCTGTATTGGTTCAACAGGGGCACTCGGAATCACTTATGAGTTTATTTGAATTGAATACTTTATTGTCACATGTGATAAGTCACATTGATTTTTTTTGCTTGCAAGCAATAGGTAAGCATGCAATAGTCGCTAAGTTACCAAGTATCTCGCGACAGGTCGAACCTTGTTCTCCCACCCCCTCCCTCACGGCGTCTCTTCCAGCCCGGTCCTCTGTGCCCCCCCCACGGTGGTTCCCTCCACGCCGAACCCCCCTTTTTTCTTCGCCTACCCTCCCCCCTTCACCCCCCCCCGCACGCCCGGTCCTCTATTGTTCCCGGCGGCAGGTTCTCTGACTCCCACGTGACCCGTTCTCGACCTTGGCGACGGGCGCTGTCAGCGACCGCCGCACCGACCTCCTCCACGATCGCCGCCGGGTCCCGTCCTAACGCCCCCGGGTCATCGACCCAGGCCCCAGCCGCGGGCTTCTTCAACACGCGAGGCTCCTCGACCCACGAGGCCCCTGCTACGACCCGCGGAGCTCCACCAAACCGCGAAGATCCACCGACGCAGGAGGCTCCGACTCCGAACCGCGAGGCTCCTGCTTCGATCCCCGAGGCTCCGGCTCCGACCCGCGATGCTCCGGCTCCAGTTCCCACCCGCGAGGCACCAGGAGCGGCCCGCGAGGACCCGCTTCGACCAGTGAGACTCCGCCGCCCGGCTTCGCCCGCCTTGGAGTCCTCCTGTGAGGAGTTTGCTGCGGCAGCCATTACAATCCACCCTTCAGAAGATTCGCTCTGTCGATGTGACACTAACCGTGGTCTCACGAAAGCCTTACTGAACTGTTTAAAGAATAGTAGGAGAAAACAATAAAATAATGGTAAATAAATTAAGTGCCTTGTGCAATATGTAATACAATAGCACAATTCATCGGATTTAAATCAACAGCGTGGCTGTGCAACATGAACAGAAATTAATATGAGTGGAAAAAGACTTTATTTAATTTCAACGTTTACCTCCAAGTGTAACATCCTTTCGTGCCATGCGAAAGGAGACGTTGCATAAAACCATATTGAAATAAGAGCATTTATTGCGTTTGATCTTCATGAGAATTGTTGAATCTTGCTGAGTAAGACCTGGTGTTCATCAGGTTAAAGTCATGAGCATAATTTGAACACATACTTCAGATTGTCTAATTAGAAATAGTGCATTATCTGCGCTGACTGCACTTTGTGGAATAACGAATTGTGCAATATGTTGGGAGACTGGGTCACTTGCAAAACGAATCATATACCTTTGTGCAGGAAGTAATACACGAGGACTTGCCTGCCATAAACAATGATTATGTCGAATATATTACGGACTGCAATTACATGGGAAGAAATCATCCGGAATATTAGAGGAACACGCTCTATTTGAACAGTTGCGAAACAGATGTCGCTTTGTTTTTTAAAAAGTTTTTTTTAGAAATACAGCGCGGATACAGGCACTTCGGCCCACCGAGTCCGCAACGACCAGCGATACCCGCACATTAACACTATCCTACACACACCAGGGATAATTTACACAAACACCAAGCAATTAACCTACATACCTATGCGTCTTTGAAATGTGGGAAGAAAACGAAGATCTCGGAGGTAACCCACGCGGTAATGGGGAGAACGCACACACTCCGTACAGACAGCACCCGTAGTCGGGATCGAAACCGGTACTCCGGCGCTGTAAAATGGATTACTATTATCGGCTTTCTTTCTACTTATCAATTTATTTGGCTATCATTTTGTGGTAATAATTTCGAAGGAAAGATAGAAACATGTGTAGGAAAGAACTGTAAATGCCGGTTTAAATCGAAGGTAGACATAAAATGATGGAGTTACTCAGCGGGACAGGCACATCTCTGGGGAGAAGTAATGGGTGACGTTTCGGGCCGGATCTGAAATAGGGTCTCGACCCGAAACGACACCCATTCCTTCTCGCCAGAGCGGCTGCCTGTCCCGCTAAAGATGGAAACATGAATGATTACGAAGACTGGGCTATGAGTTCAAAGGCCAACATTGCTTATGCATTTTGTGTGTAGTTTTCTGCAAGGAACAACGCAAAATTGCAGCCTTGTGTCATTCGGCGCCGCATAAGAAGGAAGAGGCATGGCTTAAAGCCACTAGTAATATGCGAATGAAAATTGTTCACCAGATCACAATACAATAGTACCGCGTGCTTTGGACATATTACAATCCAAAATATGAGACCTTATGCGTTCAGCGAGGTCGTGACACTGTTCCAATTAATATTAGCCTTGTCCAACCTGCCGCTGAATAAATAAACCCTTCTTTTGTTTCTGAAGCTGTCGACTGGACAGTGTCGATGTGAAGAGGATCTTTCCACGAGTGGGAGTCTCGGACTAGGTCTGGGACCCCAACTTGCTTCTAGTGTGGATTACATGCCCCTAAAGTGGAATAACGCGCAATAAATCGTAGCTTTACAATCTGGTGACATTGATGAGGATGTTTGAAGTATGAAAGTGTGCCGAATCGGGATGAGTGGTGGTCGGTGCGGAATTAGATACTTGATTTTCTGTCGCGGAATTAGGACACCACCTCATTTGCGAAAGCTGGGTGCATTAAACATTGGTCGCCTTTTGGTATTTCGACGCACCTGACCCGTATGTAAGAGTAAATCAGCCCCGTTTCATTGCTTCCAATTCCCATAACTGCACAATTCGTAAAAATGTTAGATCTGCATCACTAAATGAGACATTTTGGTAGCATCCTCTTTAAACAACTGTGCTCATATTTAAATCGTTCTGGGAAATGACCATCGTCATCGAGGCGCGGTGGCCAAGTGGTAAGGCGTCGGTCTCGTAAACCGAAGATCGCGGGTTCAAATCCCGTCCGTGCCTGTTGGTATTTACTTCCCTTTAACACGATGCTATCTAAGGACTCACTCCTGTTCAGCAGATTAATGACCGGAATACCCCGATTGTTGATGATACGTTTTTATTCCCGTTACACTAACCGTGCTTTTAAACGCAGCAGTGCTTTACTTGACCACATGGGCCAGGGAGAAAGACAACGCGATTCCGAACGACTTACTTCTCTCACTGGTGAAAATAAATCGTGCGCATCCACTTAACATCTCAAGGGGCCATCTTTGAACTCTCACACTCTACATCCAGGGACCAAACAGTATTTGGATGAAGTAGCCAGATTCAATTAACCCCCGACTTCATAAGGGGGGAAGAACACGCACACAATATAAAATGAAGGGAAACAAACGTTTATTAGAACAACAATATACCTGCAGTGCAATTACAATGAAACAATCACAACGCACGAAAATTAAGCAGCAAGAAAGGAATATACAAACGCCGAGCTTCAAACGTTCCGCGGAAGCTCTTCGTGAGAGCGAGATTGAAGCGAAGATTGTTTGCAATTAACTTGTAATTTGTGGTTCCTAGAGCCGTCCCAGAATCTCGACTCGCAATGACATAAGACTGAAGAGACTACCGTCCGCAGCTAGCCAACGAGTATTATAGTCGACAAGAAAACATACATTGGCCCAAATTAACGTTTATTGAACCTAATAATTATTTGAGTGGTAGCCAGGCCAAAGTCAAATACAGGAAAAATACTTATTATAAATAGATTCTGCTAAACACTGGAGCCAGGAAGCACCTGTGGGAAGCTGAACATGAACACAGTTCAACCGCAAAGTACATTATTGTGCCGCCTTACTACTTCTGAATTGTATGATCAACGTTTTGGCGAGCATGACCACTAATTGAGCCACTTGCTAATTAACTTGTATGGACATGTAGCCGCGTCCTTCAACTGCTGTCTGAATTTAGCCTGAATCCCGACTTAAATACAGGAGTTGGTGGAGGAACTGAGAAGTTACAGCATGTATCCGCTCTCTTGGTGGATGAAGCGTGGGTCTCTGAGGTAGGAATCGTTAGGATAGTTATTGCTTGCAATTTTAAAGAATAGGAAATCCACAATGTAGGTAAAACACAAGAGACGGAAACAACCCGTGATGCCACGAGCAAAGTAATGGACCGCTTCCTGCTCTCCAGCTCCGCGTCGTTCTGCGCTGCGCCATTGCTCTGGGCCCGGAGTCGCTTGCGGGCTCCACTGGTTACTACAATGTGTCTGACCGTCAGGGCATTGAGCAGCAATATCATGGGGAATGAAATGCGCAATTTGAACAAACAACGCGCACATTCATAAACTCTCCTTGCCACTAAAATGTGAAAAAAGTATTTTATGTCGCAGAACCAGGGCACGTCGTCAACGAGCAGAAAATAAGTGGAGCGTTTATCAAACACCGCCGCACACAAGCTAATTCCTATCACGAGAGTCGCGGTTCTGTCGGTGCAGAATTTTATTTTTAGCCTCTGCGAACCAATGGAGATGTACCGGTCGAAGTTGAATACGACCGTGAACCAGGCGGAAGTGTCTTTGGACGGAAGTGTCTTTTTTTAATCTCTTACCACGTCCTAGATGCGATTTTTTTCCGTATCGTATCACCGTTCGCACTACGACCAAACATCGAGAAGTTGATGGCCTTTGCTGGATACCGACCTCGGGAGCTGCAAACGCGGGAGCCTGCCGACTAAACCTCGTGGAGCTTGTGATCCCTGTCGGGGGTTGATTTTGGAGCTCCAACCGCGGGAGCCTGCGGACGTAAACATCGTGGAGCTCGCGGTCCCTGTTTAGAAACTGACTTCGGGAGCTCCATGCCGTGGGAGCTTCGACCACCCCGAAGCTGGAGCTTCGTTCGCCCTGACGCGGGAGCTTCGATCCTGCGGATGGTTCGACTACCCCGACCGCGGGAGCATAAAGAAGAAGTAGATTGGACGTTATTGTCTTCCTTTACAGTGAGGAATGTGGGAATGCGCTGTGGTGGATATTTATGTTAATTTTTATGTAGTTGTGTATCTTGTTGCTTTTTTAAAATAAAGCATGGGTGTATGGTATTTCGAGTTTCAGTGTACCTTAACTGATACATGTGACAATAAACTGACATTTGAACCTTTGATCATTGAAAAGGAATTTCGTTAGTCAGGTGGTGGTGAATCTGTGGAATTGTTTACCTCAGAATGCTATGGGGACCGTCAATGGATATTATTAAGGCAGAGATAGATAGGTTCTTGATGTATGGGTGTCAGAAGTCATGGGGAGAAGACAGGACAATAGGCTTAGGAGGGAGAGATAAATCAGCCATGATTAAATAGCGGAGTAGATCTGATTGGCCGAATAGTCTAATTCTGCTCCTATCACTTATGACCATAAAATCTTATGACAATTGACAAAATTAGTGAATTGACGCAGTATGCTGTTACAAAGCCAGCTTCCCCCCCGCTCGCCAGCCCTCAACAAACCGAAGTAATGGTTCACCGATGCACCTTTTTTCTCCTATTTTATACAGTGTAGAAAAGACATGCTACGTTATACCCCATTCCTCCAATGGGAACTTATTCTCCCTGCAAATCCATTTCGTATTATTATATGTGTCGATCAGATCCCCTCGTAATTGTCGGTTTGATTAGCCATCCCAGTTTCTCCATGTGGCCGCATAATCCACCTCCCCGCAATCATTGATCACTAGATTTATTTTCAGTACATCTTTTAATCAAGTTCAATTCACACCTGTCATCAAGGGAGCTTTAAAGACCCAATTGATGGAAAAAGCACCCACGACTTAGTATGATTGTATTCTAATTCTTTGATTGCAAATGAGTTGCAAATGAATTCCAAAATATTGTTGCGCTGACCTGCCATTGTCAGCAACTGTGAAGAACGCCGCGACTTTGTTTCTTGTATTCTCTTTTTTAAATTTCAGTTCAATGGTTTATACTGCATGGCTGTTGGGAAGGAATTGGTGACGTTTCTGGTCGAGACCCCTCTTCATTCCTTCTCTTCAGAGATGCTGCCTATCCCGCTATGTTACTCCAGCTTTTTGAGTCTACCTTCGGTGTGAACCAGCATCTACAGTTCCTTCCTGCACAGTTTATACTGCATGTACATATTCCTACTAATTATGGATAGTCAACATGGGATTGTACGGGTGATTCGAAACTAGCTTAGATGGAACATATGGGCGGCACGGTAGCGCAGCGGTAGAGTTGCTGCTTTACAGCGAATGCAGCGCCGGAGACTCAGGTTCGATCCTGACTACGGGTGCTGCACTGTAAGGAGTTTGTACGTTCTCCCCGTGATCTGCGTAGGTTTTCTCCGAGATCTTCGGTTTCCTCCCACACTCCAAAGACGTACAGGTATGTAGGTTAATTGGCTGGGTAAATGTAAAAAATTGTCCCTAGTGGGTGTAGGATAGTGTTAATGTACGGGGATCGCTGGGCGGCACGGACTTGGAGGGCCGAAAAGGCCTGTTTCCGGCTGTATATATATGATATGATATGATATCTTGGGTAGCATAGACAATTTAGGCCAACAGGCCCGTTTCCGTGATGCATGACTATGATTAAGACGAATTACAACACGATAATTAAACATCGCCGTCAATTTGTTTCCTGTTCCATCGGACTGTTTACGTCGCGTCTTCGTCCAATCCTATACGTTTAAAAAATTACAGCAATGCAAGGAAATCGAGCTGTGCTTACATTTGCAGAAGTATCCTGAATTCGTCAATTGAGCAAAAGAGTATTCTCAATGTCGATCTTTGTGGAACCATGTTATACCGTCGATTTCTCGCAAAAAACCCCAAAACATTCAGTACATTAACGCCTTTGATGTCAACATTTTCGTTTAATCCCAGGTACTTCAGACTCCATTCAAGACGTTTTCAATGTCTTTTACCATAGACTAACGACATAGACCATTCCGGTAAGCTCTCTTCAGATTACCTACTTTAATTTTAAAGTCTCTCTACTTGCGTGCTTTCTATTGGTCCGGACCCTTCTTCAGAGTCTATCGAACGGTCGCAACAAGAAACGTGGTCTGTCCATTTCTCGCTACAGATGCTACCCGAACCGCTGCCTCCTGCAGTTATTTTGAATGTTTCTATTGGAGAAACGTCATTTTACTTGTTTGTTCATGGAACTGTAACCGCAGCCATGATGATGCAATCTAATTACGTGTTCAATACTTAAACTCAGGTATAAGTAGATGCACCCCTGGGTTACCTGTGGCCTGCGAGCATATCAGGGAAAATGCATGCACCCGGAAATGGCGTGGTCTTTGCCATATATTACTCAGTTCTCGCAGCCTTCGGAGTTCCAGGTAAACGTTGGAAGTGCTGAGCGTGAGTAGTGGACGTTGGCGACCCTCCTCGCTGAGTTAACGATTGCATTTTTTCCTGTATTAATTTTCCTTTCCAGATTTCCTGCGCTGCTATCGCTCCCGTGCTACGATTCGCCACAGCTTGTTCATTAATTTCTTCTCCTAAGACCCGGCTTGAATATTGTGACCGGCCTCAAGGAAATTTGACACTTGCGCTCTGTATTATTGAAAAAACACATTTATTTTATACTTTCAAGGTATTTTCAATAAAACAGTTGACCTGAAATCTTGCAATGATTCATTTGCCTCTCATGGACAGAATTTCCGATTTTCCGGCCTTTCGCTCCATCCTCCTTCTTCGATTCAAATGAAAACCGAGAGAAACATTTTCTGACGTAATTGTTATAATTGTATGTGACTGAAAAGAGTGCAGACATCGGGGAAGCTTCAGCAAAGAAATCACTCCGCCGGAGAAAACATCGATGGCGGAAAATGGACAGAGAATGGTTCTGGTCCGGACCCTTCTTCAGAGTCTATCGAACGGTCGCAACCAAAAACGTGGTCTGTCCATTTCTCGCTACAGATGCTACCCGAACCGCTGCCTCTTGCAGTTATTTTGAATGTTTTTATAATATATTGGCAGTAAATGTATCATGCCACTGGGAGTGCCGAATCAATGTCGAATATTCATATTCGTGGAGCTTCTGATCTACACCAGAATCGATGCTTATTTCTTCTTCTGTAAATACTTCGTGTTGATTTTCACCTTTAATGCTTTGCTTATCTCTTGTTTCTGCATGTTTGCTGCGTAACGTTGCCGGTGATCAGGAAAACGCTTTATTGCTCTTATTTATTTGTGTGCTGTTCAATGCCGATATCAAAGCCAACGGTAACTATATCTACTTTCCAGGAGGTGTTAAAAATTACGGCTCCCGAATATCATGAGCAGATAATTTATTTGATCACCTTGGGTGGCACAGGAGCGGTCCAGTTGCTGCCTTATGGCGCCAGCCACCCGGGATCGATCCTGACTGTGCGTGATGTCTGTACGGGAATTTGCACGTTCTGCATGTTACAGGACGCAACCCTTGTTCAGACACTTTGCTGTGCAAAAGGAAAAACAAGAAGGGTTCCGACTCGAAGGTTTGAAGAAGGGTTCCGACTCGAAATGTCGCGTATTCCTTTTATGCAGAGACGCTCCCTGATCCGCTGAGTCCCTCAAAGATTATGTGTCTATCGTCGGTATTAGCTAGCTGTTCCTACGGGTGAATCCGTAAATACTTTGAATAGTTACATTGCCCCAGTATTTACCTGAATTATGCTCGTTTTATACTGCATTCCTACTGAGTTATTCAGCTGACGTCTATTTATTGCGATAATTGATCGCGCGCTGTCGTTGGATGTGATTTTTCCCCTTCTTCCCCAATCGTTAACTCTCCCTCCGAAAGTACGCTATTTTTTGGGGGAATGTTTGTTGCTGTTTGCCAGGGCATGTTGGCCAGCCTTTGGTACCCCATGATCAAATCATTGCGGTTAAGCGTCTGATATCTTTAGTGCTGCTTCCGGTGGCAAGAACACGTGGTCAGTATCTATATTATTTGCTGAATACTTCTCCATGTAGCTTGTTTGGTCATGGTAGTTGTTCTGTGGCCCGAACACTTTTAGGTTCTATCTGCAATGCCAACCTACTTAATTCTGGGGCATCATTTTGTAAAGTGGCATATTGCCAAGGTTGATTGTCAGTTCGAAGTGTTAATTGATTTATTGGTTCTGAAAAACTACATGCACATTATATGCGTGGAAAACGACTTAGTACAAAGGCGAAGATAGACACGAAATGCTGGAGTAACTCAGCCGGTCAGACAGCGTCTCTGAAGAAAAGGAATGCGTGACGTTTCGGATCGAGACCCCTCTGTAGACTACGAAGGTGAAACAGGTACATGGATTTGTGCCTGGAAGGTCATGTTTGACTAATCTTCTTGAATTTTTTGAAGAGGTTACCAGGGAAATTGATAAGGGCAAGGCTGTGGATGTTGTCTATATGGACTTCAGTAAGGCATTTGACAAGGTTCCACATGGAAGGTTGATTAAGAAGGTTAAATCGTTGGGTATTAATAGTGAGGTTGCAAGATGGATTCAACAATGGCTGAATGGGAGATACCAGAGGGTAACGGTTGACAATTGTATGTCAGGTTGGAGGCCAGTGTCTAGTGGAGTGCCCCAAGGATCTGTGTTGGGTCCACTGTTGTTTGTCATTTACATTAATGATCTGGATGATGGTGTGGCAAATTGGATTAGTAAATATGCAGATGATACTAAGATAGGTGGAGTAGTTGATAGTGAGGTAGATTTTCAAAGTCTACAGAGAGACTTGGGCCTTTTGGAAGGGTGGGCTGAAAGATGGCAGATGGAGTTTAATGCTGATAAGTGTGAGGTGCTGCATTTTGGTAGGACAAATCAAAACAGGACGTACAGGGTAAATGGTAGGGAATTGAGGAATGCAGTGGAACAGAGGGATCTGGGAATAACTGTGCATTGTTCCCTGAAGGTGGAATCGCATGTGGATAGGGTGGTGAAGAAGGCGTTTGGTATGCTTGCCTTTATAAATCAGAGCATCGAGTATAGAAGTTGGGATGTAATGTTGAAATTGTACAGGGCATTGGTGAGGCCGAATCTGGAGTATGGTGTGCAGTTCTGGTCGCCAAATTATAGGAAGGATGTCGACAAAATGGAGAGGGTACAGAGGAGATTTACTAGAATGTTGCCTGGGTTTCAGCACTTAGGCTACAGAGAGAGGTTGAACAGGTTGGGTCTTTATTCTTTGGAGCGTAGAAGGTTGAGGGGGGACTTGATAGAGGTTTTTAAAATTATGAGAGGGACGGACAGAGTGGACGTGGGTAGGCTTTTCCCTTTGAGAGTGGGGAAAATTCCAACAAGGGGACATAGCTTCAGAATTGAGGGACAAAGGTTTAGGGGTAACATGAGGGGGAACTTCTTTACTCAGAGGGTTGTGGCTGTATGGAATGGGCTTCCGGTGGAAGTGGTGGAGGCTGGCTCGATTTTATTATTTAGGAGTAAATTGGATAGGTATATGGATAGGAGGGGATTGGAGGGTTATGGTCTGAGTGCAGGTAGATGAGACTAGGTCAGGGAGAATGGTCGGCGTGGACTGGTAGGGCCGGACAGGCCTGTTTCCATGCAGTAGTTGTTATATGTTATTGTTATATGATATGATAGTTTTCAAGTGCCAGATAATGTTAAACAAAATATAGGTTAGTTGTCGGGTTAGTTGGCAGAGTTGTGGACTGATTACTAATTACCCGACGTCTCCCTTCTCTATTGCAGCGAACTTGACGACAGTTGTGATTCTGTCGCGTGGAATGTGCGGCCTCTCGAAATGTATCACTCGTTATCTGTTGTTCATGGCGGTGGCGGACTTTCTGGTTATTGTTACCGCTGTGATACTTAGCCGTCTTCGGGCCATTTACTTCTCGGATAGCATTCTCTCCACTACCCCCGCCTGCAGTTTAATTATTGTTCTCAGTTGGATTTCCAAAGACGCCTCCGCCTGGCTAACGGTCGCATTCACCTTCGATCGGTTCATCGCCATTTGTTGCCAGAAACTGAAGTTGAGGTATTGCACCGAGAAAATGGCGGCGGTCGTTATAGGAATCATCTGGGTGCTCGACTGTTTGAAAAACATTCCTCTTTACTTTGCATACGAGCCTATGTATATCATCAATAACGTCGCTTGGTATTGCAACCTGAAGGAAATATTTTATACTCTACCTGCGTGGAGATTTTATGAGTGGCTGCATCTTATGTTAAACCCATGTCTTCCCTTCGTCCTAATTTTGCTGCTCAATTTTCTTACTGTTAGATACATTCTTGTGGCCAGTAAAGCACGCAGCAGACTCCGAGCCCAGAGCAATAGCGACAAACAGAGCGACTCGGAGATGGAGAACAGAAGAAAGTCCATTATTTTACTCATGGCCATCTCGGGCAGTTTTATCCTGTTGCGTTTGACGTATATTGTCAATTTCCTATTTGTACAAATTTCAAGCAACAATTATGTCAGTGGTTCCAATTCCAATAAGCCACAGTTTATCCTCCAAGAAAGCGGGTATATGTTGGAGATTCTTAGTTCCTGCATCAACACGTGCATTTATGTGGGTACGCAGTCCAAATTCAGGGAGAAGTTGAAGTTTGCGGTTCAATACCCGTTGAGTATTGTTCGCAACTGTTTGACGTCGAGGGCACGTTTGTAAAAAGGGTCTGTGTCAAACTGGACGAACTGAGTTGCGGATTTCCCGTCTTCACATTTTTTTTCTCGCAAATCGTTTGCTGCGTCTTTTTCAGGTGCTGTCGTACCTTCCCTTTCAGACAGTGACCAGAAATACGCTGCATTAACAGTCACACTCTGGTGTATATAGGTGAGAGGGAGAACGGTAGATTGGCCGAAGAAGGTTTGATGTGAGCTCTCTTCCAGCTTGTGTTGAATGTAGTTCTTGGTAGGTCTTTTACTCTTGTACACTGTGTCTGTACTAATATAAAATACATTACGTATACCTTTTCAATCACCCAGTCTAATGTTTCCGGTGCCCTTAAATATGTATGAACGTGCTCTGCATATCCGGTTTTTTTCCAACAGCACACACAATTCACCATTTATTGCATATTACACTGTTGCAATATATATATGTCTTAAAATAACCTCTGACTTGGCCTCCACAGCCTTATGTGGCAAAAACGCATCACCCTCTGACCAAAGAAATTTCTCCTCAAACCCTTCCTCAAAGAACGTCCTTTAATTATGAGGCTATAACCTCTATTCCTGGGCTCTCCCACTAGCGGAAACATCATCCCCACGTCCATTCTATCCAAGCCTTTCACTATTCGGAACGTTTCAATGAGGTCCACCCTCATTCTTCTAAACTCCTGCGAGTACAGGCTCAGTGCTGTCAAACGCTGATCATATGTAAACCCACTCATTCCTGGGTTCATTCTTATAAACATACTCTGGACCTTCTCTAGGGCCAGCACATCCTTCCACAGATATGTTTCCCAAAATTGCTCTCAACACTCCAAATATCCCCTAACCGGAGCTTGGATGAGCCTCAGCATTACATCCCTGTATTTGTATTCTAGCTCTCTTGATGTAAATGACGTTTCAGGTCGACACCATTCTTCAGACTTGGGTCACGGGAGAGGGAAACGAGAGATATAGACCGTGATGCAGAGAGAGATATACAAGAAATGAATGAACAATTTGCTAAAAAGTAAAGATAATAAAGGAAACAGACCAATGTTAGTTGTTCGCTACGTGAGAACGAGAAGCTGGCGCGACGGGCGGGGGCGGGATGAAGAGAGAGGGAATGCAGTGATTATTTAAAGTTAGAGAAAACAATATTTATACCACTGGGTTGGAAGCTACCCAAGCGAAATAATGTCATAAGTCATAAGGTCAAAAGGAATAGTAGAATTAGGCCATTGGGCCGATCAAGTCTCCTCCGCATTCAATCATGGCTGATCTATCTCTCCCTCCGAGCCCCATTATCCTACCGTCTTCCTATAAACTCTGACACCTGTACTAAAAAAGAATCTATCTATATCTGCCTAAAAAATATCCACTGACGGCCTCGCAGCCTTCTGTGGCAAGGAATTCCACAGATTCATCACTTTCTGACGAAATAAATTTCTCTACATCTCCTTCTTCAAGGAACGCCCTTTAGTTCTGAAGTTATTACCACTAGTCATAGACGCTCCCATTGGTGGAAACACCCTTTCCACATCCACTCAATCCAAACGTGTATCCAAGCGCCCCCAAATACTTCTAAACTCCAGCGAGGACACGCCCAGTTCCGACAAACGCTCATCATAGGTTAACCTATTCATTCCTGAGATCATTCTTGTAAACCTCCTCTGGGCCTTCTCCAGAGCCAGCACATCCTTCCTTAGATATGGTGCCCAAAACTTCTCCCAATATTCCAAATGTGGCATTATCAGCGATTTATATAGCCTCAGCATTACAGCCCTGTTTCTGTATACAAGCCCTCTTGAAATAAATGCTATGGTGGAAGGATTACAGGGAAGAGTGACAAGGATGCTGCCACGACTTGAGGGCCTGGGCTACAGGGAGAAGTTCAGCAGGCTAGGAATTTATTCATTGGAGTGCAGGAGGAAGAGAGGTACTTTTATAAGTGTAAGGTCAGGAGGGAAATAGATTGGGTAGATCAATATACCCAGATAGTCTTTTACCCAGAGTAGATTAAAATAGAACGAGATTACCCAATTACTCCTTCGACAAACACATCAAACACATCACAAAGACAGCCTTCTTCCACCTCAAAAACATTGCCCGTCTCCGTCCATCCCGCTCCTCCACAGCTGCAGAAACCCTCATCCACGCTTTCATCACCTCCCGTCTGGACTACTGCAACAGCCTCCTCTATGGCGCACCCTCAAAAATCATCAGTAAACTTCAATACATTCAAAACTCCGCTGCCCGTCTACTCACCCACACCCCGATCCGTAACCATATCACCCCCGTCCTTTACAAACTCCACTGGCTCCCCATCCCCCAGAGAATCCAGTACAAAATCCTCCTCATAACCTACAAAGCCCTCCATAACCTGGCCCCATCCTACCTGACCGACCTCCTCCACAGGCACACTCCCACCTGCACCCTCCGCTCTGCTGCTACCAATCTCCTATCCCCCCACATCCGGACCAAACTCAGATCCTGGAGGGACAGGGCTTTCTCCATCGCTGCTCCCACCCTATGGAACTCACTACCCCAAACCGTTAGAGACTCCTCCATACTCACCACATTCAAAACATCGCTGAAGTCTCACCTGTTCAGTACTGCCTTCAACCACTGAAGGTCACCTCACCTTCTGTCTCCTTTCTCTGTTCGTTTACTTATTTACTTATTTATCTATTTATTCATTTCCCTATGTTCTCTAAATATCTGTAAAGCGTCTTTGAGTATATGAAAAGCGCTATATAAATAAAATGCATTATTATTATTATTATTATATAGCTTTACTGGTGAGAGGGGAAATATTTCATAGTAACCTGTGGAGCAACTTTTTCACACAGAGGGTGATGGGTATATGGGACGAGATGCAGGAGGAGGACGTTGAGGCAGGTGATATAACCACACTTAAAATACGTTTATACGGGTACTTGACAGGAAAGGCACATGTGGGCCTAACGGGAAATGGATATGGGCCTAACGTGGGCAAGTCAGATTACCACGGGGAAAACGAATGTGACGATGCATTTTTTCTATGCCCTCATTATTTAACCAGGCTCCGTATGGTCACTAGCTAGCCTCCTCTGGTCTGAAGATGAACAAAAAACTTATCGAGCCTGTTTTCACTCAAATGTCCAGTCTCTGTTACACAATCCTAAATATTGTCTCCAACTATTCCAGCTCAATTACATCGTTTCTCCAGCAGATGCTTCGTTAACGGAAGACTTTGCGGTAGGCTGTAGAGCCTTTACAGGAAGCAGAGTGGGAAGAAGTATAGTTTAGATAGTTGTGGGAGTCAGTTAGTTTACAATAGCCGTTAGTCGATAGTCTATCTCCTGTGATGGACACGGTGATATCAAGAAAGTGGAGGGAGGTGTCGGAGATGGCCCAAGTGAATTTGAGTACAGGATGGTAGTGAAGTTAATGAAGACCATGCACCGATGCAGTTGTCAATATCACCGAGATAGTGTTCGGGGATAATGCCAGTGCACGCCAGGAACAGGCATTAATCATCGTACCCTACAAAGAGGCATGCATAGCTAGGACCCATGCGAGTGTCCATAGCTACGCATTGGACGTGGAGGCAGTGGCCTTTTATACATCGGCATAACGTAACGTAGACTGGGCGATCATTTCGCTGGTTCAGTCCGCCTGGACCTACCTAATCTAGCGGTTGCCAAGCAGTTTAATTCTCCTTCCCATTTTCACACTTACTTTTCTGTCCCTGGCCTCCACTATTGTCAGAGTGAGGGTAAAGGGAAATTAGAGCAACAGCATCCCGTATGCAGATGGGATATAGTGAAGCTACGTGTTGGGTCAAGCATTTTGGGAGCAGGAATAAAGGCATCGACTATTTTCTTAATGGTGTGAGACTAGAGAAATCGGAGGAGCAAAGGGACTTGGGAGTGCTGGTGCAGAATTTCCAAAAAGTTAATCTGCAAGTCGAATCAGTAGTAAGGAAAGCAAACTTTCCTGTGTAGGTCTTGTAGAACTGTAACACGACATGCAATCCTACGTACTCAATCCCTGACGGATGAATTCCATTGTGCCATAAGCCTTCTTGACCACCGTATTCACTTGTGACACCACTTTCAAGGAACTATGTACCTGCATGCATAGACCACTCTGTTCTACAGCACTCCCCAGAGCCGTGCAGGAGTAGGCCATTCGGCCCTTCGAGCCTGCACCCCCATTCAATATGATCATGATTGATCATCCAACGCAGTATCCCGTACCTGCCTTCTTTCCATACCCGCTGATCCCTTTAGCCACAAGGGCCACATCTAACTCCCTCTTAAATATAGCCAATGAACTGGCTTCTACTACCTTCTGTGGCAGAGAATTCCACAGATTCACCACTCTGTGTGAAAAAAAACTTTCTCATCTCGGTCCTAAAAGACTTCCCCCTTATCCTTAAAATGTGACCCCTTGTTCTGGACTTCCCCAACATCGGGAACAATCTTCCTGCATCTAGCCTGTCCAACCCCTTAAGAATTTTGTAAGTTTCTATAAGATCCCCCCTCAATCTTCTAAATTCCAGCGAGTACAAGCCGAGTCTATCCAGTCTTTCTTCATATGAAAGTCCTGCCATCCCAGGAATCAATCTGGTGATCCTTCTCTGTACTCCCTCTATAGCAAGAATGCCTCTCCTCAGATTAGGGGACCAAAACTGTACGCAATACCCCAGGTGTGGTCTCACCAATGCCCTGTACAACTGCAGCAGAACTTCCCTGCTCCTATACTCAAATGCCCTCGTTATGAATGCCAACATACCATTCGCTTTCTTCAGTGCCTGCTGCACCTGCGTGCCTACTTTCAATGACTCTCTGACTAGGAATCACAGAGACATGGACGATTGTTGCCCTTAAGTCAGTTTTGATTCTCCGATTAAAAGCTAAACCGGCCAAAGGATGCAGCTCCTTTGACCTCACTGAGGATAAGCACTTGCAACACAATCCGTTGTCTGCCCATCCCTGATCGCGTTTAAAGGTACCGCCGCTGGTGAGTTCGGCGGTAAAATGAAGAATGGTACGTGTCAAACATTAAACAATTATAGCTTCGAGGCGATATTCCGAGGGAATTTTCGGGACAGTTTTTTGTACAGCGCGTGGTGCCTGTTTGGAACGGAGCTATTCGATAGTGCAGTTTTCAAAACTTTCAGCTGGATACATAGGTATACAAGGATTTGATGAAAATGAATCTTTCCAGGCACAGGAGACCAGTTTGGCTTGCATTCTTGTTCTGTAGACACTCTGGATTGAGTGGCCTGTTCCAGTGCTACTGTTCTACGGTCTACGTTGGAAGAAACCAAAGAAAGAGGAAAACCTGTTTTCAATTTAACCCGTGGTTATTGGACAGATATTCACTGAGGTAAAATGCAGAAATCGCGAAGATAAGCAGGATTTCCACCCCTGGAGTAGAGGACCCTAAAATGCTTTGATGGCCAGTCTTTTAGCGCATGGCTGATGCGGTGCATGCGGTCGGATTGAGCTACGAGGACGTCTGCGTTCCGATACCACCAATGTACTGCAATGATCTCAGGTGTTTACCTTTTGCGTTGTGCTCAAAATGGTTGGGGGAACTTCAGTTGCCTGCCTCTTTATTGATATCCGAGTCCGATCTGAAAGACCCTCCTGCAGAAATTTAAGTCAAAGACGGTCCGCGAAAGAGGGTAGGGGTGGGATTGGAAACCGTTCTATTGTTAACAATTTCACTCCCCGTTGCTCGGCGCTGTTCGGGGGGACTGTCTGGCCGATGACCTGCTTTAATTTGGAACGGCTAATGAATGTGAAATCTTGCCAAAGCGAATGCTGTTGTTCGAATAATACTGGGGGATTTAGTGTTCCGGATAATGGACAGAGCCGACCGCCACCTGCCTCGCTCCCACAACACGGAATCTGAGCGCCTGTTATAACGTGGGCAATTCCATGGAAAGACAGCAAGAAGATGGACAGCGAAAGAACGCTGGCCAATAGTTCGGTTACAATTTGATATATTCTTACAGTAAAGAGGCCTGTGTACTTTGCCGCCTCGAATGTGCCGAGTGCTTCAACTCCTGGGATAAAGGCACTCAGTTTAAGGCACTCTCAGTAAGGGCGTCAGGGGTCTGGGGCGAAGGCAGGAGAACGGGGTTGAGAGGGGAAGATAGTTCAGCCATGATTAAATGGCGGAGTAGATTTAATGGACCGGGTTGCTCGTAAAATTTATGAACTTATGAACCCTGAACCATATCCCGAACAAAGAAACGAAGGAGAATATGTGTTTAATAAACTGTAACGTGAAAAAATTGTATACCGATCCTATTTGTAACGAAAATATACGCTTGAGAGAGTATTTAAATTAGCGTTTTCCAGGGTTTCCTTTATAACCAATGGATAGACGTCGGGACGCTTCCACGAATTATTTGTTCGAAAGAAATGGAACGTGGATCAACGTTCAGAATTATATTAGTTTATTTTATTTTATTATTTCATATGCCCCGAAGGATAATAAAGTGCTTTTACATGTGTGTTATACATTCAGCTGAGATAATACCTTACAGGAATAGAATCAAGCCAGAATAAAAGAAGAAAAGGCACAGCGACGAGGAAGATGACAAAATGCAGAAATAGTGTCAAGTGTACAAGGAGATATAAGATTTAAAAGAGTGGGGCGATTGTTTTGGATGAGACTAGATCTTTCTCCGAGAGCAGCCGCGCTCCAGTGCCATGGTAGATATCTCCACACAGTATGACGCTCAGCACATACACGCACGCTCTCACACATACACGCGCACACACACACACACACACACACACACACACACACACACACACACACACACACGCACACAAACACTCGCGCGCGCGCACACACACACACACACACACACACACACACAGACAAGCACGCACACACACATACACACCCACCCACACACACAAAGACAGTGTAGAACCTCAGAGACGTTAATTTATTGATCGATTTTATTTATGACGACATTTTAGACCAAGTTCAACTGGTGCCCATTGAGTCAGCCATCGTAGCTTGAAGGGAATAATAGAGAAATGGACAGAATTCTGCTGATTTGTCGAATGTATTTCGCAAGATAGCGACTAAAGCAGAAAAACGATTAGTCGCAGACTCATAGTCACACAGCATGGAAATATAATTCCACGCACATTGCCCATGCGGACAAAAATTGCCCCATCTACACGAGTCCCCATACCCTCTTTGGCCAATTTCACCCTAAACCAGTCCTCTCCATGTACCCGTCTAAATGCTCTTCACATTTTGTTGTAGTAGCTGCATCATCTACCTCCTGTGGCATTTTGCTCCTTATACTCACCACCATCTGTGCAAAAACGTTGACACCCCAGGTTCCTAATAAATCTTATTCCACCATCTTAAACCTTTGTCCTCTGGTTCTTGATACTCTTTGTCTGGACAAAGGGCTCTGCGCATTCACCCTAACTCGTCCCCCGAGGCTATTATACACACATAACAGCGTCTCTCAGAGTCCTGCGCGCCAAGGAATAAATACTAGCCTGACCAACATCTCTATATAGCTTAGGACCTCTGGTCCCGGCACCATTCTCGCAAATCATCTGTGCACTCATCCCAGTTTAATCCTTCCTATAGGACCGTGACCAAAACTGAAAACAATCGTCCAAATGCCAACAAGGTCTTCTTGAAATATAAGATGACATCACAACCTCCATGGTACCCTGAAAATGAAGGTCAATACACCACAATCCTTCTTGACCTTTCCATCTGCCGTTCACGCCATGCGCAAGGAGTTGCGTGTCCTGCATTTCTTGATTCCTACATTCTACATAATTCCCAGGGCACTGCGAAGGTCCTGCCCTGGGTTGACTCCAAAAATACACCATTTGCATGAAACTCCATTAAGTATTGCTCAGCGCCCTTGCAAAACTGATTAAGATGCTGCAGTACATTTCTCTGACCATTTTCGTTATGCAGGATACCACCCACTTTTGGGTTATATGCAAACCCGCTGATCATGTGCGACATTTTCATATAAATAATTGATATAATTGACAATATCTTATGGGCACAGCTGTGGCGCTACTGCCTTGCAGCGCCAGACACCAGGGTTCGATTCTGATTACAGGTGCTGCCTGTAGCGCGTTTGTACGTTGTCCCTGTGACCTCCGCGGGTGTTTTCCGAGATCTTCGGTTTCCTCGCACACTCCAAAGACGTACAGGTTGGTAGGTTAGTTGGCTTGGCATAATTGTAAATTGTCCCGAGTGTGTGTCGGATAGTGTTAACGTGCGGTGATCGCTGGTCGTTGCGGATTCGGTGGGTGGAACGGCGTGTTTCCGCGCTGTATCTTTAAACTAAAAACTATGCTAAAGTAAACAAACCGCAGTACCCCCAGCACGGATCCCTGAGGCACACCACTAGGTGCCATGCACCCATTCCGAACGAGCAGTTTCAACCACCACCATACTTTCATCCATGAAGCCAATTGCCGTTTGCAGTCAACTCGTTTTCCCTGGATCCCTTGCGATCTACCTTCGCAGAGCAGCTTACCATACTTTCCTTATTATTATCTGCGAGAGCTACCTCCTCGATGTACGTCTCGCGGTGCCAACGAGGTAGAAATCTACTTCTTTGGAAAGCAGTCCTCAAAATGAACACGCAGCAACGATTCAAATGTATCATGCAACAACATTTATTTGTTAAAAGAAATGTACCATGCATTCAATAAATTCGTCAATTTTATATTGATTAAGAACGTGACCCTTATTGCAATCAATTTCTATAACCCAGCGATCAATTGGAATTTACAAAAAATAATGTGAAAATATATCAAATGTTTCATGAGCAAGAAACAATGCCATCAGAAAGAGGAATGTGGAAACAAAAATCGGTGTTGCCAGTTGTCTTCAAAAAACCCACGCACTCAGGCACACACACACACACACACACACACACACACACACACACACACACACACGCGCGCGCGCGCAGACGCACACGCACATGCACGCACACGGGCACATGCACACACACGCCCACACACACGGGCACATGCGCACACGCGCACACCCATAAACAGGCACGCGCACACACGCACACATGCACACACCAACACGTGTGGGGAGTTCTGTTCCGGAGTAGGTAGAGGTTTTGGAGCGGATACAGAAGAGGCCATAATGTCATAAGGTTATAAGTAGTAGGAGCAGAATTAAGCCATTCTGCAGCATTATACCATTCGGCCCACCAATTCCACTCCGCCATTCAATCATGGCTGATCTATCTCTCCCTTCTAACCCAATTATCCTGCCTTCTTCCCTGTAACCCCTCACACCCGTACTAATGAAGAAACTCTCTATCTCTGCATTAAAAGTATCGATTGACGGTGTCCACAGTCTTTTGTAGCAAATAATTCCACAGATTTGCCAACATTTGACGAAAAAAATCCGTCTCATTTCCTTCCTGAGGGTACGTCCTTAATTTAGAGGCCATCATCTTCAGTCCTGGACTATCACTCGCGGAAATATAATCTCCAAATCCAAGCAGCCCAAGCCTTTCACGATTCGGTACGTTTCAATGAGCCCCCCCCTCATTCTCAGATTTACCAGGATGATGCCTGGGCAGAAAGAATTAGAAAAATGGAGAGGTTGGACAACGTTGGTTCGCTATCATTGGAGCGACGGAGGCATAGGGGCGAACTGATATATTCGTATCGCATCACGAGAGACATACCTGGGGAAGCGAGTTCGTGTCGTAATGCGGTTATTGATTGGTTTGATATGTTAAGAGCACAACCTGGATAGAATATAATGTTGTGTGACGAGATGCAGTGTATGGAAGGAACAGGCACAATCCGACAATTTAAAAAAAGATCGTATCTTTGTGTTATCAGCACGGTATCGGTGGCTGGGACAATATGTACAGGGACACGGTCTGAAGCAGTAGAAACGCACATTGGGCCATTTGCGATTTAAAGGGACAGAGGATCAAGTATAATGTGCGAACTGACTAGGCTCAATGTGACATATAAACTGTACAAGGCTTTGTCTCCGTCAGATAATCACAGGAACCATAATGACAAGTGCACAGTAAAAAAACAAGTTCAGAATGTTAATATCTATAATGAAATAAACACGCCGAGGGCGTTGTGTGCAAGAGAAAGGCGGAGGTTTCAGCATAGAAAATGTGGAAGTGACGTTATTTGTAAGTTATATTAGTATATAGCCTTGTTTAATGTAGAAACTGATTGGGCATATTATCAGAAGGAAAAAGATAAGCCCCCCACCCCCTGTGATAAACTCGCTGGGGTTTAGAAGAATGGGGGTGGGGGAAAGGTGGGGGGTGGGGGGGGGGGGGGGGGGGGTTGGGGGTGGTCATTGAAACGCACTGAATAGTGAAAGGCTTGGATAGAGAGGATAGTTCCACCAGTGGGAGAGTCTAGGGCTAGAGAAAATGGTCTCCGACGTTCTTTTAAGAAGGGGATGAGGAGGAACCTATATAGTCAGAAGGTGGTGATTCAGCTCCTATCAAGTTTGACCTCAACAGGGTCAACAGTATTACAATCAGTGCGAGAAAATACTGTAACGTTTATTTTGACAAGATCCATTTGACAGAATCAACTGCATAGCTTTGCGTAAAGCAGACCAAGGTGAATTTAAGTTGAGTGCGGGTTAGTGGAATTGAGTATATTTCCACGTGTACGGGCTTACAATGAAATGCTTTCCCTGCATGTCAACTAGTCAAGGAAAGACAGTGCATGATTACAATCGAGATATCCACAGCGTGCGAATACATAATAAAGGGAATAGCGGGAATTACAAATAAAGAAGTATAACATACAAGGTCTATTGTGATATTGAGCAAGACCATCTTGTGAGGTATGACAAACGGCCGGAGCTAGTCGCATGTACAAACACGCTCCAGTCGATTGGGATTGGAGTCTTGTTTTTCTAAACCAACATGTAGGGGAACCAACGACAGAGCAGGTTATTCTAGACTGGGTATTGAGTAATGAGGAAGGGTTAGTTAGCAGTCTTGATGTGCGTGGCCCCTTGGGCAAGAGTGACCATAATATGGTTGAGTTCTTCATTAGGATGGAAAGGGACTTAGTTAATTCAGAAACAACGGTTCTGAACTTAAAGAAAGGTAACTTTGAGGGCATGAGACGTGAATTGGCCAAACTAGACTGGCAATTGATTCTTAAATGGTTGACGGTAGATATGCAATGGAAGGCATTTAAATACCGCATGAATGAACTACAACAATTGTTCATCCCAGTTTGGCAAAAGAATAAATCAGGGAAGGTAGTGCATCCATGGCAAACAAGGGAGATTAGGGATAGTATCAAAACAAAAGATGAAGCGTACAAATTAGCAAGAAAAGGCAGCCTACCAGAGGACTGGGAGAAATTCAGAGTCCAGCAGAGGAGGACAGAGGGCTTAATTAGGAAAGGGAAAATAGATTATGAAAGACAACTGGCAGGGAATATCAAAACGGACTGCAAAACCGGTTTTTTATCCGGTTTTTCGCCTCTCCCAGGAGATCACTCAGTTCTTTTGGGTGGGCGGTTGGAGCGGGTGGAGCAGCGGCCGGGCGGTAGGTTTAGTAACCGAGCGCGGGGCTTTGTTTGGAGAGTATGAGTGCCAGGGCAGTTTATTGTTCTGGGTGTCGGATGTGGGGAATCTGGGATTCTGATAGTCTTCCAGACATCCATATCTGCGCCAGGTGCGATGAGATGCGGCTCCTAAGGGACCATATTAGGAACATGGAGCGGCAGATTGATGACCTCCGTCTGGTTAGGGAGAGTGAGGAGGTTATAGAGAGGAGTTATAAAGAGGTGGTCACTCCAAGACCAAGGGAGGTAGACAAGTGGGTCACGGTTAGGGGGGGCAAGGAGCAGTGGCAGGGACGAGAGAGTACCCCAGTGGATGTACCCCTTGTACCCCTTGGCAATAAATACTCCTGTTTAGGTGTTGTTGGGGAGTACAGCCTACCTGGGGGCAGCGACGGCGCCCGGGCCTCTGGCACGGAGTCCGGCCCTGTTGCTCAGAAGGGTAGGGAAAGGAAGAGGAGAGCGATAGTGATAGGGGACTCTATAGTGAGGGGGTCAGATAGGCGATTTTGTGGACGCAGTCGGGGGACCCGGATGGTGGTTTGCCTCCATGGTGCCGGTGTCCGGGATGTGTCTGAGCGTGTCCAGGATATCCTGAAAGGGGAGGGAGAGGAGCCAGAGGTCGTGGTACATATAGGTACCAACAATATAGGTAGGATAACGGAAGAGGTCGTGAAAGGTGAATTTAGGGGGCTAGGAAGAGAGTTAAAAAAAGGACTAGGTAGAGGATTGAAGTGTAGGACATCTAAGGTTGTGATCTCTGGATTACTCCCTGTGCCACGAGCTAGTGAGTATAGAAATAGGAGGATAGAGCAGTGTAATGTGTGGCTCAGGAGTTGGAGCAGGGGGCAGGGATTCGTTTTTCTGGATAATTGGGCCTGTTTCTGGGAAAGGTGGGAACTGTATAGGCCGGACGGTCTCCACCTTAACCAGAGGGGGACCAATATCCTGGCGGGGAGGTTTGCTAGCACTGTTGTGGAGGGTTTAAGCTAATTTGGCAGGGGGTTGGGATACAGCATGGAGCTAGTATAGGGGGTGAGGAGAAGGAAAATATAGAGGAGAAAAATGGTCAGATTGGGAGTCAGAACAAGAATGCCCCAGCACAATGGGGTAGGGCAAGTCTGAACGGCATTTATTTTAATGCAAGGAGCATTGGAAGCGAGGGGGATGAATTGAAGGTGTTACTGGACACATGGGAGTACGACATTGTTGCCATTACGGAAACATGGTTGAAGGAAGGGCAGGACTGGCAGCTCAATATTCCAGGATATAGAATCTTCAGGAGAGACAGAGAGCAGGGGAAAAGGGGAAGGGTGTTGCAGTATTAATCAAAGAATCTATTTCTGCTGTAAGAAGGGATGACATATTAGCGGGTTCCTCAAATGAGGCTATTTGGGTAGAATTGAGAAATAGCAAAGGGACATGCACCTTACTGGGTGTATACTACAGACCCCCAAACAGTCAGAGGGAAATAGAAGAATATATTTGTAGGCAAATCTCGGGGGTGTGTGAAAACAACAGGGTAGTTAGTAATAGTAGGTGATTTCAACTTCCGAATATTGATTGGGATAGCCAAATTGTCAAGGGCCCTGAGGGTGCAGAGTTCCTAAGGGTCATCCAGGAGGGCTTTTTGAGCCAATATGTTGAAAGTCCAACAAGGGAGGGGGCGGTATTGGACTTAATCTTAGGAAATGAGGCCGGACAGGTGGCTGAAGTGTCAGTGGCAGAGCATGTTGGTGACAGTGATCACAATCCAGTGATATTTAAGGTGGTAATGGAAAAGGATAAAGAGGGACCAGAGTAAAGAGGAAAATTTCTAAATTGGGGCAAAGCCGATTTTAATCTGATAAGGCAGAAGTTGGCCCTGGTGGACTGGGACCAGCTTCTCGTGGGGAGGACCGCATCAGAACAGTGGGAGTTTTTCAAAGGAATAATTGTAAAAGTACAGAGGAAGCATGTTCCCCTAAAGTTTAAGGGTGGGACAAAGAAGTCCAAAGAACCTTGGATGTCGAACGATATAGTAGGATTGATTCGAAAAAAAGGGGGGCTTTTGGAAGGCATAAAGAACTTAAGGCACAGAAATCATTAGAGGAATACAGAAGGTGTAGGGCGGTTCTTAAAAAAGAAATTAGGAGAGCAAAAAGGGGCCATGAGATAGCACTAGCGGGCAAAATAAAAGAAAATCCCAAAGTGTTCTATAAGTATATCAAGGGTAAGAGGATAACAAGGGAAAGAGTGGGGCCCATCAGGGACCATAGTGGAAAGCTGTGTGAGGAGCCAGAGGATGTAGGAGATGTTTTAAATGATATTTTTGCATCTGTTTTTACGAGGGAGGAGGGCGATGCGGACTTAGAAATTGAGCAGGAGGGTTGTGATGTTTTTGAGCATATTGCTATTGATAGGGAGGCGGTGCTGGAGGCTCTGGCAGGCTTAAAAGTAGATAAGTCTCCGGGCCCTCACGAGATGTATCCCAGGATGCTGAGAGAGGCAAGGGAGGAGATTGCGGGGGCTCTGGCACAAATTTTCAGAGCCTCTCTTGCAACAGGGGATGGACCGGAGGACTGGAGGATAGCTAATGTGGTGCCATTATTTAAAAAGGGCAGTAGGGATAAACCTGGGAACTACAGGCCGGTGAGTCTAACATCGGTGGTGGGGAATCTGCTAGAAAAGGTTCCGAGGGACAGAATCAGTCTTCACTTGGAGGATCGAGGGTTAATTAAGGATAGTCAACATGGCTTTGTTAAGGGACGGTCGTGTCTGACTAACTTGATTGCATTTTTTGAAGGGGTGACCAAGGAGGTAGATGGGGGTAGTACAGTGGATGTGGTATACATGGATTTCAGTAAGGCTTTTGACAAGGTCCCACTCAGGAGACTAGTCAAGAAGGTAAGAGCCCATGGGATCCAGGACACCTTGGCAAAATGGATAAAAAACTGGCTTAGTGACAGAAGGCAGAGGGTGATGGTAGAAGGGCGCTTCTGTGACTGGAGGCCGGTGTCCAGTGGGGTGCCGCAGGGATCGGTGTTGGGTCCCTTACTGTTTGAAATCTACATAAATGATCTGGATGTCAACGTACAGGGCATGATCAGCAAGTTTGTAGATGACACAAAGGTAGGGGGGGGGGGGATTGGTGAATAGTGAGGAAGGGATCTGCAAGCTGCAGGAAGATATAGATGAGATGGTCAGATGGGCGGAGCGGTGGCAGATGGAATTTAATCCTGAAAAGTGCGCGGTGATGCACTTTGGCAGAAATAACTTGGAGAGGGAGTACACCATGAATGGAAGGACCCTAGGGAAGACAGGGGTACAGAGGGACCTTGGAGTACAGGTACAAGTCCTTGAAGGCAGCAGGACAGGTGGACAGGGTGGTTAAAAAGGCATATGGGTTACTGGCCTTCATTAGCCGGGGCATCGAATATAAAAGTAGGGGGGTAATGATGGAATTGTACAGAACACTGGTGAGGCCACAGCTGGAGTATTGTGTAGAGTTCTGGTCACCACATTATAGAAAGGATGTGATCGCTTTGGAGAAGGTGCAGAGGAGAGTCACCAGGATGCTGCCATGGATGAAGGGCCTCGGCTATGAGGAGAGACTGGGCAGACTGGGGTTGTTTTCCCTGGAGCAGAGAAGGCTGAGAGGGGACATGATCGAGGTGTACAAGGTCATGAGGGACATAGATAAGGTAGATGGCGGGGAACTTCTTCCACTGGTGGAAGGTTCAACAACGAGGGGACATAGATACAGGGTAAGGGGAGGGAGGTTTCGGGGGGATGTGAGAAAGAACTTTTTCACCCAGAGGGTGGTTGGAGTCTGGAACTCACTGCCTGGGGTGGTGGTGGAGGCGGGAACACTCACAACGTTTAAGAGGCATTTGGATGGGCACTTGAAATGCTACAACATTCAGGGCTACGGTCCAAATGCGGGAAAATGGGATAAAAATTAGACTGTGTTTGGTAACGGGCGGCGCGGACACGATGGGCCGAAGGGCCTCTTTCTGTGCTGTAGGACTCTATGACTCTATGACTCTAAAAGCTTTTATAGATATGTGAAGAGAAAAAGATTAGTTAAAACAAATGTAGGTCCCTTGCAGTCAGAAACAGGTGAATTGATCATGGGGAACAAGGACATGGGAGACCAATTGAATAACTACTTTGGTTCTGTCTTCACTAAGGAAGACATAAATAATCTGCCGGAAATAGCAGGGGACTGTGGGTCAAATGAGATGGAGGAACTGAGTGAAATCCAGGTTAGTCCGGAAGTGGTGTTAGGTAAATTGAATGGATTAAATGGTCGATAAATCCCCAGGGCCAGATAGGCTGCATCCCAGAGTGCTTAAGATGGTAGCCCCAGAAATAGTGGATGCAATAGTGATAATTTTTCAAACTCTTTAGATTCTGGAGTGGTTCCTGAGGATTGGAGGGTAGCTAATGTAACCCTACTTTTCAAAAAGGGAGGGAGAGAGAAAACGGGGAATTACAGACCAGTTAGTCTTACATCGGTAGAGGGGAAAGTGCTAGAGTCAGTTATTAAAGATGGGATAGCAGCACATTTGGAAAGTGGTGAAATCATTGGACAAAGTCAGCATGGATTTATGAAAGGTAAATCATGTCTGACGTATCTTATAGAATTTTTCTAGGATGTAACTAGTAGAGTGGATAAGGGAGAACCAGTGAATGTGTTATATCTGGACTTCCAGAAGGATTTCGACAAGGTCCCACATAAGAGATTAGTATGCAAACCTAAAGCACACGGTATTGTGGGTTCAGTATTGATGTGGATAGAGAACTGGCTGGCAGACAGGAAGCAAAGAGTAGGAATAAACGGGTCCTTTTCAGAATGGCAGGCAGTGACTAGTGGGGTACCGCAATGCTCAGTGCTGGGACCGCAGCTATTTACAGTGTATATTAATGATTTGGACGAGGGAATTGAATGCAACATCTCCAAGTTTGCGGATGACACGAAGCTGGGGGGCAGTGTTAGCTGTGAGGAGGATGCTAGGAGGCTGCAACGTGACTTCGATAGGTTAGGTGAGTGGGCAAATGCATGGCAGATGCAGTATAATGTGGATAAATGTGAGGTTATCCACTTTAGTGGCAAGAACTGGAAAGCAGACTATTATCTGAATGGTGGCCGATTAGGAGAAGGGGAGATGCAACGAGACCTGGGTGTCGTGGTACAACAGTCATTGAAAGTAGGAATGCAGGTGCAGCAGGCAGTGGAGAAAGCGAATGGTATGTTGGCATTCATAGCGAGGGGATTTGAGTATAGGAGCAGGGAGGTTCTGCTGCAGTTGTACAGGGCATTGGTAAGACCACATCTGGAGTACTGGGTACCGTTTTGGTCTCCTAATCTGAGGAAAGACATTCTTGCCATAGAGGGAGTACAGAGAAGGTTCACCAGATTGATTCCTGGGGTGGCAGGACTTTCATATGAAGAAAGAGAGGATAGACTCGGCTTGTACTCGCTGGAATTTAGAAGATTGATGGGGAATCTTATAGAAACGTACAAAATTCTTAAGGGGTTGGAGAGGCTAGATGCAGGAAGATTGTTCCCGATGTTGGGGAAGTCCAGAACAAGGGGTCACAGTTTAAGGATAAGGGGGAAGTCTTTTAGGACCAAGATGAGAACGTTTATTTTCGCACAGAGAATGGTGAATATGTGAAATTCTCTGCCACAGAAGGTAGTTGAGGCCAGTTCATTGGCTATATTTAAGAGGGAGTTAGACGTGGCCCTTGTGGCTAAAGGGATCAGGGGGTATGGAGAGAAGGCAGGTACGGGATACTGAGTTGGATGATCAGCCATGATCATATTGAATGGCGGTGCAGGCTTGAAGGGCCGAATGGCCTACTCCTGCACCTATTTTCTATGTTTCTATGTTTTTAGATTCAGAGAAGGGAGACACTGGAATATTTAGTGGGATTTCGTGATCCCACATCCGTTAGCAGCAGGCGAGAAACTCCACCGATACCTTCAAACAACACACGCGTTTGTTTTCCCGGGGGTCCCACGCGATTCTTGGAGAACGATGTGCGATTGGAACGTATACGTGGTCGAGGTGGGAGTGAAGTTGACGGAAATGTGGGAATATAATAGCAAATTTGGGCACCATATCTGAGGAAGGATGTGCTGGCTACGGAGAGGCTCCAGAGGAGGTTTACAGGAATGATCATAGGAATGAGTACAGTACTCGCGGGAGTTTAGAAGAATGAGGGGGGATCTAATTGCAACATACAATGTGCCAGATAGATCTTCTGTGTGCACTGGGACGCATCCTCGGTGATGTGACCTGCGGTCATCGGGTGTTTCTGGTCTCACAACATCAGGCACCCTCGCCCAGGCGACCTAGCCGTGGTTGATAAGGCCCCCACTTTCGTCCCAGCAGCAACTGCCCACGGATCAGCCCCACAGAATTGTGAAAGGCTTGGATAAAGCGAATGTGGAGAGGGTGTTTCCACTAGTGGGAGAGTCTAGAACGAGAGGTCATAGCCCCAGAATTAAAGGACTTTCTTTCAGGAAGGAGGTGACAAGAAATGTCTTTAGTCATTGGGTGGTGAATCTGTAGAATTCTTTGGCACAGAAAGCTATGGAGGCCGTCAGTTGATATATATATATAAGGCGGAATATAGATTGATTCTTGATTAGTACAGGTGAATGGGATTAGGAGGGAGCGATATACCAGCCATGATAGATTGGCGGATTAGACGATGGGCCGAATGGCTCAATTCTATTCCTATCACGTAGAACTTATGACCTTAAGAAGAGGTTGCAGGGAAATCTTCAACGAATAGAATTGACGTCGTTGCTACCAGAACCGACATAGAATTGGGAGGGCATACGGACTTCGTCCACATGATATGCGAAGAAAGCAGTATTTGAAGAAGCATATTATACGTGGAAGCAGCGAGGTTATTTGAAAGATAAAAAACACAAAGTGCTGTAGTGTCTGTCAGACAGGCACCATTTATGCAGAACATGGGATGGGGGACCTTTCAGGTCGGGACACTTGTTTAGACACCAGTATATTGGGGAGGCTTTTGAACGGTATAATTGTGTTTTTGTTCCTACGACTGGAAGCATGGCCTTTGGTAACAAAGCAAGGCAGATATATTTAACAGGTAAATACGCTGGCGGCCGTGTACAGAAAGCACAATGTAGCACAATGATTCCAACTTGTACCCAAAGGACCTGTGGCACCAAGCAGCTAATTCTGCACGGTCTCAATTGAAGTAACCGCGTAGCCCCGCCCATCAATAGGGCGTGCAGCTTAGCTTCACTAGGTTAATTCCCGGAATGGCGGGACTGCCGTACGTTGAAAGACTGGAGCGACTGGGCTTGTATACGCTGAAATTTAGAAGGATGAGAGGGGATGTTATTGAAACATATACGATTATTAAGGGATTACATCCATTAGAGGCAGGAAACATGTTCCCAATGTCGGGGGAGTCCAGAACCAGGGGCCACAGTTTAAGAATAACGGGTAGGCCATTGAGAACGGAGGTGGGGAAAACTTTTTCTGTCAGAGAGTTGTAAATGTGTGGAATTCTCTGCTTCAGAAGGCAGTGGAGGCCAATTCTCTGGATGCTTTCAAGAGAGAGCGAGATATAGCTCTTAATGATAGCGGAGTATGGGGAGAAGGCTGGAACGGGGTATTGATTGTGAATGATCAGCCATGATCACATTTAATGGTGGTGCTGGCTCGAAGGGCCGAATGGCATACACCCGCACCTATTGTCTATTGTCTATTGTGCATAAAAGAGAAATAAATGGACACAAGTAAGTGACTTGAGAATCGTGTTTGCAATCATGGAGAGAACCCTTTGCATCCTGAATTGATTTTTTGGTATAAGAGCGAAGTTTTCCACATTATTACGTGAGTAAAAGATAGACACAAAAAGCTGGAGTTATTCAGCGGGGCAGGCAGCATCTCTGGAGAGAAGGAATGGCTGACGTTTCGGGTCGAGACCCTTCGTCTGACGTACAACCATTCACTGACAGATTTTCGCTCGGGTGGGTTTCATGAATTTCCGAATGAGAATGCATGGGCATTTGTGCCTGGACCAGCTGTTCTCTGAACTTCCTCTGGGTCATGGTGTAAATGGCCGTGTTTGTGCAGGTGCTCAACAGCTGAAGCAGAGTCGCAACTTTCTGGAGCAATGGAAATTAAAACATCATCTGCAAATAAAGTAATTTTGTGATTTTCCTGATTAACTTTAAATCCTTCAATGTCTAAATCTGATCTTATTAGATCTGCCAGAGGTTCAATAGCCAGTACAAATAAAGCTGGTGACAAGGTTTAATTTAAAGTACTTGATTTCCTGTAGTACGTCTTTTTTTGGCAGTTTAGGGCTTTATTTTCGGGAGTGCTGAAAAGTTATGTCTACTCAGCCAAGCATTGGACACGCCCCCACGTGATATTTTACACTTTAGAAACATAGAACATAGAAAATAGATGCAGATGTGGGCATTTCGGCCTTTCGATCCAGCACCACCGTGCAATATGATCATGGCTGATTATCTAAAATCAGTGCCCCGTTCCCGCTTTCTCCCCGTATCCGTTAATTCCTTTAGCCCTAAGAGGTATGTCTAACTCTCTCTTAAAAACATCCAGTGAATTGGCCTCCACTGCAGTCTATGGCAGGGAATTCCACAAATTCACAACTCTGGGTGAAAACGTTTTTCCTCATCTCAGTCCCAAATAGCCTACCCCTTATTCGTACACTGTGACACCTGGTTCTGGACTCCCCCCAAATCGGGAACATATTTTCCTGCTTCGAGTCTGTCGCTTAAGAATTTTATATGTTTCTATAAGATCCCTTCTCATCTTTCTAAAAAGGTCAACCCTCGTCCTCCTACGCTCGACGAAACATCTCCCTGCTTATCCAACCACTCGCTACAATTCAAACCCACAGCTCCAGTGCCATACTGGAAATCTCTTTTGCATCATTTCCAACGTAATGACATCCTTCCTGTCGTTGTTTGCCCAGACATGCACACAGTTCTCCGAGTGATTTCGCGCCAAAGTATTGCACAACTGCATCAGAACATTGTCAGGCATGCCATACTTCCTCATGCCAGAGACGTCGGTGAAACGAGTTGTTGAGAATAAATAAGTTTGACTGTGGGATCAAGCGCATAGCCGAGCCAATAGAACCATTGCCAGGGGCCACCGTTCCGGCTAAAAACGCAACAGTATAATTGAATAATACACTCCCACAGCTCATTTTATTTGGTAAATTTTGTCATGCAATTAAACGTTATTTATTTTTTTATCTTCTCCCAGTGAACCTAGTTACGATTGTGATCCTGTGTCGTGGAAAGTGCGGTCTCTCCAATTGCATCTCCCGTTACCTGGTGGCCATGGCTGCGGCGGACCTCTCGGTGATTATATGCAAGGTGCTATTAGAACTGGTTGGCGGAATCTTTTGGAGGAACACTTTCTTGTACTATACTCCGGTGTGTAAGATAATTATCTTCATGGCGGTCGTGGCTATAGACTGTTCCGTTTGGTTCACGGTCGCTTTCACTTTCGATCGGTTTGTGGCCATTTACACCCAGAACATGCGAAACAGGTACTGCACCGAGAGAACCGCAGTGGTGGTTGTAGGGACATTGACGGCGCTATTCTCTGTAAAGAACATCCCATGGCCCTTCGCGTACATCCCGTATTTAACATCTTCCGTTGGTACATTTGGTTGCTTCCGGTCGCCACATGTTTATACTCTGACCGGGTGGGTGGCGTTTTCTATAGCAGACCAGTTGTTAACCCCAGTTGTTCCGTTCTGTTTGATTTTGCTTTTTAATGCGCTCACTGTCAGACGCATTTTAGCGGCCAGTCGGATCCGCATGAGCCTCCGGGACCTCAACAGCGCGGACCCGGTGACGGCGAACCGCAGGCGGTCCATTATTTTACTCCTTGCAATCACAAATAGTTTTATCCTCCTCTGGGCGACAACAATCGCAAATTTTATTTACGATCATAGTATCGTAGCTTTTCATCGCGCAGTACTAGACCATTGGAATCCTTAAGAAAATTATATTTCATACTGGAAGAATACGGGAAAGTATCAGGATACAAAATTAATAAAGATAAAACTGAAATAATGCCTCTTTTTGAAGGCAATTATGATCAATGTAAAAGAGAAAGTCCGTTTAAATGGCAAAATGAAGGCATTAAGTACCTAGGGGTTAAAGTAGATAATAAGTAAAATAATCTGTATAAACTAAATTATAAACCACTAATTAAAAAAATAGACGAGGACCTGAAGAAATGGATGAATCTTCCAATTACATTGCTAGGGAGAGTGAACTGTATTAAGATTAATATTTTTCCGAGGATACAGTATTTATTTAAAACACTGCCTATACCTTTACCAAATATTTTTTTTCAAGAATTGAATAAAATTGTGAGAAATTTTCTTTGGAAAGGTAAAATGGCAAGAGTGTCTATGGAAAAATTAACATGGAAATTTGAATTAGGTGGATTGCAATTACCAAATTAAAAAAAATACTATCTGGCAGCACAAATGAGTTTTATTTCATCCTTTTATCAAGAGGGTGGAAAAACAGCATGGGTTAAAATTGAAATGGATAAAGTAAAAGAACTATGCCCAGAAGAATTTATCTATCAATGGGAAGCGAAGCTATTAGTTGATAAAGAGTCACCTTTGCTAAAACAGTTAATTAATATATTGTTGAAAACAGTTAAAGCTAATGATAAAAGATTTTTTTTAACAGCTAAAACTCCATTAGTAAAAAATAGATTATTGCCGTTTGCTTGGAATAATCAAATATTACAAGTCTGGGAACAGAAGGGTATTAAACATATAGGAGATTGCTATGAAGGAAATAATTTTTTGACATTTTCTCAATTGAGAAATAAATATCAAATTCCAGGGAATAGTATTTTTTTCTATTATCAACTACAATCTTTTTTAAGGGAGAAGTTAGGTAATTCAATGTTTCTATTTCAAATTAAAGCAATTGAATCCTTGATTCAGGGCAAGGGAACTAAAAAAAATATATGTTCAATGTATAAATTATTTCTAAAAATCTAGTCCAAAGATAGGAATTCAAAAATCAAGACAAAGATGGGAAACAGATCTGAATATTAGCATTGACGAACCAAGTTGGGAAAGATTATGTTTACACAGTATGAAAAATTCTATTAATGTGAGATATAGTTTAGTACAATATAATTTTTTACATCAATTATATTTAAGGAAGATACAATTACGAGCGGGTTGGCTTTAATCGGAAACTAACCAAATGCAGACTAGCCCAAAATGCCAACTTGGTCGGCATTGACAAAGTGGGCGAAAGGGTCTATTTCCGTGCTGTGGAGCTCTTTGACTCTTTAACTCCAAATACCCACAGGTCCGAAAAACAGTTTAAATACAAACAAAGTCACGAATGCTGAGGGCGTGCGTGAACAGGTTGAAAATTATTGCAGCATTTCTCTTTACCTTTAATATTCTCCCGTAACCAGTATGAATAAAAGAAACATCGTCGAACTGTATGTGAATTCGCGCCACACAAACCACCCATGACCTACCGGGTACTCCAATTGCAGCCAGTATTGGATAATAATAAAGTTCTATGCGCCCTGTGCGTATCTGATCACGGACAGATCATGAACCAAGTGAAACATCCTGGTGTATTTATATTCTAAGTAATACATGGACAATTAATTGGACAATTAAATCATATCCCCCGAGCATCACGAAGGAGTTTTGAAAAAACCCCATTTCGTTCCCATGTGATGTTGAGCAATCACAATTGTGAGGGTGCCTTGCTCCTTACGCCAGCATACACCAGCTGAGCACATGGTGCAACGAAATATGAAATAACAATTTTTGAAACAGTCATAGAGTTGTATAACGGCGGTACGTGTCCCTTGACTCATTGACTCTTGGCTGACCATTATGTCTATCTATACCAATCGCCTTCTGTTTCCCTTTATAGCCCGATCATTCAAGTAGCTGTCCAGATGCCTCTTAACACGTGTTACTGTTTCTGCCCTCACTGCCTACTCTGGCAAATCTCTTTTAAAATAGCTCTTAAATAACTGCATGTCACCTTGAACCCGCGCCCTCTCGTTTTGCACAATGGCGTATATATAAACAGATTTGGTTATCTACTCTATCGATGCCTCGTTGTATCCACCTCAAATGATTACACATCACGAAGAAATAAAACACCGCAGATGCTGAAATTTTGAGGAAAACACAAAATGGATGTTAACCGCAGCAGGCATGCAGCATCTGGGGAGGGACTGTGCAGGAAAGTTTCGGGTCGAACCTTTCTTCAGGCCAAAGACCAAGAGTATTGGAGTAACACAGCTGGCCAGGCAGCGTCTCTGGTGAACATGGATATGACACTCCAGCACTTTACGGCTTCTTTTTAAAAAAAACATCGTTTGCATTGTTTCTGCCTTCAGATTGAACGTATTAACCAGGATTTTTGCAAATGATAGGACATACAGCATAGGAAAGTTTAGAACAACAGTTTCGAAGATAACTGACCAAAGTTCAGAACAGAAAGATATAATGGTGTATGTACACACTTTCAAGAAAGTGGCGACACTGTGATGCCCTCAGTGGTTGGTAAGATTTTAGTGTTCATTATTAAGGGTGCAGTTGCGGGGTACTTGGGATCACATGATAAAAAAAGGCCACAGTTGGCATGGTTTTGTTAAGGGGAGATCATGCCTAATCTGGAAACTGTTGGAAATTGCCGGAATTCTGTGATGAACAACAAGTTGAATAGTAAGTGAATGTTACTTGGTTGGATTTTTATGTCCTTTGATCAGATGTCGCGCAGAGAACTGTTAAACAAGATAAGAGCCCATACTATTGGAGGCTAGATGACAGAATGGACAGACCGTTGGCTGACTGGGAGAAAAGGGGTGGGGGGTTGCTTTCTGCCGCTGACCAGAGGTTTTCGCAGGGTCAGAATTGAGTTCGCTACATTTCACGTTATTTTTTAATGTCATGGATGTTGGAATTGAAACAACGTGCGTCGTTTGAAGCTTTCCATGTTTCTTTGGTTCAACAGGAAGCGGTGGCTGAAAAGTATATCCGAGGTTTCGCAGGTTTCCTGCCAGTGTGTGTCTGAGTACCCATCGGCGCTCTGCGCATGGCGGCCACATTTGGCCCTTGAACCCCTGCGAAACCCAGAAAGGAGAGGAAAGACTCACCACAGGCAGTTTTTGTACTGCGAAGAGACTGCTTTCAATCTTTGTGGAACTCAGGGCGCAGTAATACACAGCAGAGTCTGTCAGCTGGAGACCCCAAATAGTTAAATGGACAATTGAAGTTGCTGTCTGGAGATCCGTAGAGAAACGTTTCTTTAATATGTCTCCCCGTTCTTCTTGTTGGTCCCAAGATTGTATCAGCACAATAAACTCAGGATTCTCCTCGACAATTTGTCGGTACCAATATACACAATAGGCGGATGCAGTAGTATTGTAGGTACAGGGTAGTTTCACTAAATCACCTTTTCTCGGTCTCAGTGAAGACTCTCTCTGAGTGACCGAATCCCCAGCGCCCTGCCCTGTGAAATGGATTCCAGGCCAAGAGAAAAATAAAGGTCGTTAGACAATGGAAGGGAAACATGCATAACCTTTTAGTTTGACCAGCGAACAGACGGAACGTTTAGACATGTGGACAAAACACAATTTTACACATCGTTGCTTCTTGTTAGAGAAAACATCAACTGCGAAGGATAACATAGAACAAATAAACGGACAGCACGGGAACAAGCCGTTTAGCCAACAATGTCTGTGCCGAACATGATGCAAAGCTGAACTAATCGTATTTCTTGCACACCACCTACTGTATATCTCTCCTTTCCGTGCATATGCCCGAGTTTATATAAAAGCCTATTAAAAGCCACTACCGATTTATTCACAAAATGCTGGAGTAACTCAGCAGGTCAGGCAGCATCTCGGGAGAGAAGGAATGGGTGACGTTTCGGGTCGAGACCCTTCTTCAGACTGATGTCGGGGGTGGGACAAAGGAAGGATATAGGTGGAGACAGGAAGATAGAGGGAGATCTGGGAAGGAGGAGGGGAAGGGAGGGACAGAGGAGCTATCTGAAGTTGGAGAAGTCGACGTTCATACCACCGGGCCGCAAACTGCCCAGGCGAAATATGAGGTGCTGCTCCTCCAATTTCCGGCGGGCCTCACTATGGCACTGGAGGAGGCCCATGACAGAGAGGTCAGACTGGGAATGGGAGGGGGAGTTAAAGTGCTGGGCCACCGGGAGATCAGTTGCGTTAATGCGGACCGAGCGCAGGTGTTCAGCGAAGCGATCGCCGATCCTGCGCTTGGTTTCGCCGATATAGATAAGTTGACACTATCGTATCGTCTCTACCACCATACCTGGCAGAATGCCCCAGGGACTTACCGCTCTCTCCGTAAATAACTCGTACATCTCATATCATCATATCATATCATATCATATATATACAGCGCGGAAACAGGCCTTTTCGGCCCACCAAGTCCGAACCGCCCAGCGATCCCCGTACATTAACACTATCCTACACCCACTAGGGACAATTTTTACATTTTACCAAGCCAATTAACCAAAACTCGTTTGAGTTTTGCCCCTTTCACCTTAAAGTTAGGGCATCTGGTATTTAATATTTCTACCGTGGGAAAGAAAAAAACCGTTCTGGATGCTTACACTTTCCGTATCTCTCATAAGTTCATATACTTTTTTTTATCAGATCTCAGCCTCTACCAATCAATTGAAAATAAGCCAACTCTGCCCCAACTCTTCTGAAATCCAGCACCATCTAATCCAAGTAGTAATCTGCATATAAGGCTGGAGACACCGAATCTTCGGTTTTAAACCAGCATCTGCAGTCCCTCCCTACTAGTATTCAGGCAATCCCAGTCTGCACTCTAACCAAAACCTCCACGCTCTTCAATAAGAGGATGGGAACTGTAGGCAACGCTGCAAATGCGGCCAAACCAAGGTCGTTTAAAGCTGCATCGCGTTATGGAATTAACAGACTTTTCTACAATGTTTCACAACACACATTGGCTGTGATGGGGATTGAACCCAGCAAGGTCTCGGGACACGACCATGGGAGACAGCAGATTGAAGTATCTGCTAAGAATAAAAACACAATGTTCCACATGTTAACTCTTCTGTCATACACATCTTCCAGATTGGAGAGCCTAGCAAGTATGGACAGCTCAAAACAGGGTGCATTAGAGGCGTCCATGGCGGTTCCGAGCCCCAGTCGCCAGGCTGATTGTGAGTACCACTCCCTGACTTATCGGAAATTTCACGAACATTGAGCATTTTAAAGAAAAATCACAGAACATGTGGAAAACAAAGTTGTCTTCTGTTAACCTCACGATTCTCTAGAAGGTACTTACGGAATAAACACGCACAAAAGATGAAAGTACGCAGCATTTCCATCTTTATTTCTGGGAGCAGATAGTTGACGTGTCCGGAAGTTGGAGTGCGTGGCCCTGCAATGCTTTGACCGAATTAGAGCTGTGCTGATACAACGTCGACGGCAAGGTGATCTGCCAGCGCCTCTTCTTTCATAGAGGTTTTAAGAGATTCTGCATTCTCCGAATATCCCACTAAATATCAACATGTACTGCAGAAAATATCCAGACTGGTTACTCTGTGGGCTGATATGGCATTCCCAAAGCTCAAAAACGCAATAAACTACTAAGCGAAAGATTTAACACACTACGTCGCAGGCAGAGTTCTCCCCAGCACCTTGAGGCGTCGCCCCAAGAAAGAGAAATCTATCATCAAGGGATCACAACCACCCGGGTATTAGCCTTTTCTAGACCCTGTAATGCAGTACTCCCCACGGCCCTGATATTCGCCGTAAAGGTCCTGTCCTGTTTGACTGCCCAAAATGCAAAACCTTTCACTTATCTTCATTAAAATTCATCAACCATTTCTTAGCCCACTTGTTCAACTGATCAAGATCCTCCGGTAGCTTTTGATAATAATCTTCGCTCACTACGACTCCTCCTACCTTGGTGTCATCTGCAAATGTTTTATTCATGCCTTCGACATTCTCATCTGAATCTTCGATACAAATGACAAAGAGCAATGGGCCCAGAGCGGATCCTGGAGGCCTACAACTAGTCGTAGGAATCCAGTCCGTAAAATTATCTTACCTCCTCCTACTCTGCTTCGTCCCTTGAAGCGAATTTTCTATCCATTTAGCAAGACCCCCCTGGATCTCTTGCTACCATTCCAGAGTAGCCAACCACGCAGCACTTGATAAAATGCCTTGCTGGAAAAATAATGTCTACGGCTCTTCCCTCGTCAACCTATTTGGTTACTTCTTAAAAATTCTCAATATGATTCGTAAAAATACGACGTTTGACACAAAATTCGATGCTGACTATCGCTAATATGGTTTTGCTACCTCGACGCTCCAACCGCGGCCTGCGGACTTTAAGATCAAAGAGCTCGCAGTCTCGGGTTGAGACCGACGTCGGGAGCACCAATTTGCAGGAAGTTCGACAAGCCCGGACTCGGGGTAGATCGCCCGGCGCGGGGGAGCTGAGATCTCCCCCCCCCCGATGCAGGAGCTTGATCGCCCCGATGAGGAAAGCCCGCCGCCGTCTACCGGAGTCAAGATGGTCCAGTCAGCGGAAGGTCAGAGGCCCCCGACCGCTGGAGGACAAAGAAGGGAGAGATTTAACTTTATTTCGCCTTTCATCACAGTGAGAAATGCGGAAGAGTCACTGTGGTGGATGTTAATGTTAAAATGTATTTTGTGTGTCCTGTTGCTTTTTATTGTTATGACTGTATGACAAATATAATTCCTCGTATGTTGCAAAACGCACTTGGTTAATAAATTATGATTGTGAATTGTGAATTGTAAAATGCATATACATGAAATCCCTCTGCATCTTCTCCAGTAACTTGCCAAACACAGACTGCAGATTCATTCGTGCATATGTCTTAGTATTTTTCTTACAGCCTCCCTTAAAGAGATGTACGTTATCCTCCCTCCAGCATGCTGGCGAAACACAGCGAATCTCCTAATTTGAGGAGGAACGTCCTTGCTATTGAGGCACTGTGGCGTAGGTTCACGAGGTTAATCCCCGTGATGGCGGGACTGTCGAATGAGGAAAGATTGGAAAGACTGGGCTTGTATTCACTGGAGTTTAGAAGGAAGATAGGGGATTTTATAGAGACGTATAAATTATAAAAGGACTGGACAAGCTAGATGTAGGAAAAATGTTCGCAATGTTGGGCGAGTCCAGAACCCGGGGCCACAGTCTAAGAATACATGGGAGGCCATTTAAGACTGAGGTGAAAAGAAACTTTTTCACCCAGAGAATTGTGAATTTTGGAATTCTCTGCCACAGAAGCCAGCGGAGGTCAATTCACTGGATGGATTTTAAAAAGAGTTAGATAGAGCTCGAGGGGCTAGTGAAATCAAGGGATATGGGGAGAACGCAGGCACGAGTTTCTGATTGTGGATGATCAGCTATGATCACAATGAATGGCGGTGCTGGCTCGAAGGGTCAAATGGCCTCCTCCTGCACCTATTTTCTATGTTAATCAGCTATCATCTCTGGAGAACATGGATTGATGAAGTTTCGGGTCGGGACCATTCTTCAGATTGACTGTGGTGGTGGTGGGGTTGGGGGTGGGGGTGGGGGAAGGCTGGAAGGAGCTTCACAATTCCCGACTCTATACTCCTTTTTGTGTCAGGGCTTCTGTTTTTTCATCTCTGGACTTTGCCCAACTGGTTGCCTATCATTACCCCTTCGCACCTGTGTCGCCGTAAAATGGCCAGGCTTTGCCCTAACCCTCCTCACTTTCGACTGTTATCCTCTCCTCCCTCACCACACTCATTCTGAAGAAAAGCCCCGAACTGAAACCACATCCATCCGTGTTCTCCAGATATTCTACCTGACCCGCTGAGTTACTCCAGCTCTTTGTGCATTGTTTTTGTAAACCACCATCTGCATTTTTCGCAGTTTCCGAACAATAATATTATAGTGTTATTCTGATAGTCAAGGCCGAAGCAGACAATGAATTGATGCGAATGGGGGTACAAACTGAAGTGCGTGCCATTTATTATGTTCAAACGGTGATATATTTCGTTTTTGGGGCTCGGGGAGATTCAGTGATAGGTGAACAAAGCAGGTTAGGGGACTGAACTTAGGCAATCGGCCGTGATCAAAGAGAAAGGCGGTACCAGCCTGAAGTGCCGAAAGTCCTACCATGCTCAGATTTCCCATGTTTTAGTGGAACTGTTCCTAAAACCATTATTCCTTTGTTAATAAGTGTTTTCACAAAGTCGCTTTCAAAGAATAGTACTTAGGCATATCCGGCGTAGAATTCTCATGGCTACAGTTTAAACGTGGGTAAACGTGTCCTCATAATTAACGTTAGGTACTTTCAATCAGTTTGGTTTATTGTCGCGTGTACCGATGTACAGTGAAAAATCTTTGTTGCGTGATAACCAGTCAGCGGAAAGCCAAAACACGTTTATAATCAATCAATTTACAGTGTATAGACACGTGATAAGGGAATGACGTTTAATGCAAAGTAAAGTCCAGTAAAATCCGATCAATAATAGTCCGAGGGTCACCAGAGGTAGATTATAGTTCAGCATGACCCTCTGGTCGTGTAGGATGATTCAGTTGCCTGATGACTATGGTAGCTTGACTAGACGCATGTGTACATATTGTGTAACCGGTCTGAAAACGGATCAAATGTAGAACCATAGCAGGTGGAAGTCAGCACACACCACAGGACCGCTCTATCTTCAACAATGTCTTAGCTTCTCCGCAATATAGATTGCATCGGATCAATGTGGAAATAAGCACAACCCCGCCCTAGAATGATATACATGGATACAATAAATTACGGGATATCAGCAGTTTGAATGCAGTGAGCAATAGACGCGGAGATAGTGCCCAAGAAACTAAAGGTTAAATGTGTTTCTAGAAACATAGAAACGTAGAAAAATATGTGCAGGTGTATGCCATTCGGCTCTTCGAGCCTCCACGGCCATTCAATATGATCATGGTTGATCATTTAAACTCAGTACCCCATTCCTGCTCTCTCTTGATTCCATTAGCCCGAAGAGCTAAATCTAATTCTCCCATGAAAACATCCAATAAATTGGCCTGATAATTCCACAGATTCACAAGTTTCGGTGAAAAAGTTTTTCCTCATCTCAATGCTAAATGGCCTTCCTCTTATTCTTAAACTGTGAGACCCTGGTTCTGGATTCCTCCAACATCGGGAACATTTTTCCTGCTTCTAGCTTGCCCAATCCTTTAAGCATTTTATACGTCTCTCTAATATTCCCTCTCATCCTCATAGATCCCAGTGAATACAAGCCCAATCGACCCATTTTTTCATCATATGTCAGTCCCGCTATCTCGGCAATTGACCCGGTGAACCGAAGCTGCTCTCCCTCAATAGCAATAATGCCTTTCTTCAAATTAGGAGACTAAACCTGCAAACACCCCAGGTGCGGTCTCACCAAGGCCCTGTGCTAACTGCAGTAGGACCTCCTTGCTCCAAAACTCATATCCTCTCCCAATGACGGCCAACATGCCATGAGCTTTCTTCACTGCTTGCTGTAGCTGCATCGTTACTTTCAGTGACTGACGTACATGCACACTCAGGTCTCTTTACACCTCCCCTTTTTCTACTCTGACACCGTTCAGATAATAATCTACCTTCCTGTTCTTGCCACCAAAGTGGATAACCTCACATTTATCCACCGTATACTGCATCTGCCAAGTATCTGCCCACTCTTCCAATCTATCCAAGTCACCATGCATTCTCATAGCATCCTACTGCTCACACTGCAACCCAGCTTTGTTTTATCCGGAAACAAGGGGATGTTACATTAAATTCCCTCGTCTAAATCGTTAATATATATTGTAAATAACTGGGGTCCCAGCACCGAGCCTTGCGGCACCCCACGATTCACTGACTGCCAATCTGCTAAAGATTCGTTAATTCCTACTCTTTGCATCCTGTCTGCCGCCCAGTTCTCTATCCATGTCAATACCCTACCCCCCAATACCATGTGTTCTAATTTTGCACGCTAATTTTAATTCATACCAATTTTTCACTAATCTCAAGGACAGGACCTGTGCAATATGAAAGAAGGTACATTCTGTTAGAAAATCGAGAACGCCAAATCAGTTTTTTGAGGATGTAACTAGGAAAATGGACAAGGGAGAGCAAGTGGATGTACTTGGACTTTCATCAAGCCTTTGATAAGGTCAAGCATAGGAGATTAGTGGGAAAAATCCGAGTATATGGTATTGGGGGTATGGTCCCGACATGGATAGAGAATTGGTTGGCAGACAAGGAACAAAAAGTAAGGATTAATGGGTCCCTTTCAGAATGTCAGGCAGTGACTAGTAGGGTACCGCAAGGCTCAGTGCTGGGACCGCAACTATTTCCAATGTGCATTGATGACTTAGATGAAGGGATTGAAAATATCATTAGCAAATTTGCAGATGACACAAAGCTGGGCGGCAGTGTGAAATGTGAGGAGGATGCTATGAGGATGCAGGGTGACTTGGACAGGTTGTGTAAGTGGGCAGATGCTTGGCAGATGTAGTTTAATATGGATAAATGTGCGGTTATCCACTTTGGTGGTAAGAATAGGAATGCAAATTATTATCTGAATGGTGTCAAGTTAGGAAAAGGGGAAGTACAAAGAGACCTTGGTGGCCTTGTTCATCAGTCACTGAAAGTAAGCATGCACGTACAGCTTTGTAGTGAAATAAGCTAATGGTATGTTGGCCTTCATGACAAGAGGAGTTGAGTATTGGGGCAAAGAAGTCCTTCTGCAGTTGTACAGGGTCTTAGTGAGACTACACCTGGAGTACTGTGTGAAGTTTAGCTCTCCAAATTTGAGGAAGGACATTCTTACTATTGAGGGAGTGCAGCGTAGGTTCACGAGGTTAATTCCCGGAATGGCGGGACTGTCGAATCTTGAAAGACTGGAGCGACGGGACTTGTATGCACTACAATTTAGAAGGACGAGAGGGAATCTTATTGAAACATATAAGATTATTAAGGGTTTGGACACGCTAGAGGCAGGAAACGTGTTCCCAATGTTGCGGGAGTCCCAAACCATGGGGAGCAGTTTAAGAATAAGGGGAAGGCCATTTAGAACGGAGATGAAGAAAACCCTTTTCACTCGGAGAGTTGTAAATATGTGGAATTCTCTGTCTCAGAAGGCAGTGGCGGCTAATTCTCTGGATGCTTTCAAGAGAGTGTTAGATAGAGCTCTTTGTGATAGCGGAGTCAGGGGGTATGGGGAGAGGGCAGAAACGGGTTATTGATTGTGGATGATCAGCCATGATCGCATTGAATGGCAGTGCTGGCTCGACGGGCCGAATGCCATATTCCTGCACCTATTGTCTATTCTCTATTAATATGGTGATAAAGCCGGAACGGCGTACTGATTTTAGATGCTCAGTCATGATCATATTGAATGGCGATGCCGGCTCGAAGGACCGAATGGCCTACTCCTGCACCTGTTTAACTATGTTTGGATGTTTCTACCTCGATCTGTATACATATGTCGCCGCTATGGTGGAGCAGGGCGACATTACGATGTGTTGCTCAAAAGAGCAGCCGTTCGAGTTCTTTTTTTTTGATAAATATTTTTATTAAACATAAATACATATTAATAAAATTTACTTATTACATACATTCGTGATATTATTAATATTAACAATTGTGTCCTACATATTTCTATACTTTTTTTTTAAGAGAGGAAAAGATAGAGAAAAATAAAATAAAAATAAGAGATCCAAATTGGAGAAATGAATGGAGTATTAAAAAAGTTATCTATCATTGGAGATATATCCATAATTTATTATTCATAATTCTTCCTCCATTCCATTATTCAGGCCACGGTCAAGTCCTCGAACCAAGCCATTTTGACCCTTTAAATATACAATAAATGGAGACCATATTCCTCTGAAAAGATTCAACCTGTCCACTAGTACAAGTCTCAATCTTTCCAGATGAAGTGTCTCCGACATTCCTGTAATCCACATTTTAATTGTGGGGGATGTAGGACCTTTCCAGAATTTCAGTATTAATTTTTTCCCAATTATTAAACTATAATCAATAAAAATTCTTTGATTCGTTGTTAATAATTGATCTGTTTCTAATATTCCCAGTATTATTAAATTTGAGTCAGGGATCAGCTTCCTATTAACAACATTCGAAATTATTTTAAATATTTCTGTCCAGAATTTAGTGATTTTTTCACAGTTTGTGAATGTGTGCGTTAAATTAGCTTCCAATTGCTGACATTTGTCACAAATGGCAGATATATTTGGAAAAATACTATGTAATTTGGCTTTTGAATAATGTAGTCTATGTAATATTTTAAATTGTATAAGAGAGTGTCTAGCATTTAGCGAACAGTGATGTATGTGTTGTAAACTTTCATCCCATATATCACGTCTAATAATTTGACCTAATTCATTTTCCCATGATTGTCTATATATTTCTGTACTTGGAGCGTCGTTTTCCAGTAAAATATTATAAATATATGATATCAATTTTTCTGTATTTGGGTGTTTATTCAAACATTCATCTAAAATCTCTGTCTTTCTATTTCTAATTTCATGTGTATTTGCTTTTACATAATCTCTAATTTGTAAATATCTAAAGTAATGTTTTGAATGTAATCCATAAATTTGTTGTAATTCTTGAAATGAAAGGAAATTTTTTTCCCTATAGAGATCTCCCATCTTATTAATTCCACAGTTTTTCCATTGTAAAAAACCTTTATCTATCATTGAAGGTTTAAATGTGATGTTATTTACAATAGTAAGAGCTAGTGGTATACATTCCAATTTTAATGTTTTCTTTATTTGTTTCCAAATACGTATTCCACTATCTATTATAAGGTTTTCACTATAGGTTTTCTTACTTATTTTATTATTGGCGAATAAAATCGAACTAATTTCAAAGGGCGAACAATCTTCTTTTTCCATTATTAACCAGGTTGGTTGTTTATCTGTCTCTACTAACCAAAAGTTAATATTTTTAATATTGACTGCCCAATAATAAAACGTAAAGTTTGGTAGAGCTAGACCTCCATTTATTTTTGGTTTACATAAGTGTTCTTTTTTTATTCTATGGCTCTTATAATCCCAGATAAAGTTAGTGACTATGGAATCAATTTTTTCAAAAAAATTTTTAGGAAGATATATCGGAATCATTTGGAAAAGATATAATAATTGTGGAAGAAAAATCATTTTTATTGCATTAATTCTACCTATCATTGAGATTGGTAATGTTTTCCAATATAAAATATTTTTATTTAATTTATTCAATAAGAGCGGAAAATTAGATTTAAATAAAGAATCAAATCTTTTTGTTACATAAATTCCAAGATATTTTATTTTTTCGTTTGCTATCTTAAAAGGAAATTGTTGTAATATATGCAGATTATTTACCCTTATCGGCATAAGTTCACTTTTGTTCCAATTAATACTATATCCTGAATATGATCCAAATTCAGTTATTAATTTTAGTAAATTTGGAATACTAATTTCCGGGTTTGTGATATAAAGTAATACATCATCCGCATATAAAGACATTTTATTTTCAGTATTTGTGGTGTCATATCCATATATTTCAGGATGTATTCTCACCCGTTGAGCTAAAGGTTCTAATGCAAGTGCAAACAATAGTGGGGATAAAGGACAACCCTGTCTGCAGCCTCGAAATAGATTAAATTTATTTGATAGTATTTGATTTGTTATTATTCTAGCTGTTGGATTGGTATGATAAAGCCGGAACGGCGTACTGATTTTAGATGCTCAGTCATGATCATATTGAATGGCGATGCCGGCTCGAAGGACCGAATGGCCTACTCCTGCACCTGTTTAACTATGTTTGGATGTTTCTACCTCGATCTGTATACATATGTCGCCGCTATGGTGGAGCAGGGCGACATTACGATGTGTTGCTCAAAAGAGCAGCCGTTCGAGTTCTTGAGACACCTCTTCACTGCGCTCGCCATCAACCATAGGCCGGAAGATTGCGCCAGAGTCATACAGAGATTTGAAAAACCACGTGGTTATAAAGCACCAGCAATTTCCCATGTCTGTCGTGTGTCGTCGTGCTGAGGTGTCCTTGTTTAATCTGTTTGCTAGAGAAACACAAGAACATATTTTGATACTCTTCGCCCCCCCCGTCCTTTATACGCGAGCCTTCCAATGGAGTTCAGTTAGATAATAGACTATAGACAATAGGTGCAGGAGTAGTAGGCCATTCGGCCCTTTGAGCCAGCATCACCATTCAATGTGATCATGCTTGATCGTTCTCGATCAGTACCCCGTTCCTGCCTTCTCCCCATACCCGTTCCTGCCTTCTCCCCATACCCGCTGACTCCGCTTTCCTTAAGAGCTCTAGCTCTCTCTTGAATGCATTCAGAGAATTGGCCTCCACTGCCCTCTGAGGCAGAGAATTCCACAGATTTACAACTCTCTGACTGAAAAGGTTTTTCCTCATCTCCGTTCTAAATGGCCTGCTCCTTATTCTTAAAATGTGGCCCCTTGTTCTGGACTCACCCAACATTGAGAACATGTTTCCTGCAAGATTGCAACGTTGTAAGGTTGTCGTCTGTTTATGACGGAAAATATTTGATGAAGGTAACTTAGAGTGGGCAGCAGTTCGAGATAGAGGTTGGTCGCTGTCAGAGATTGAAAGCACAACGTTACAATTTGATCCCGGGAGCGAATTGCTTCGTTGCTATTTCATCCGTCCTATTAGCTGAGTGCGTCACCTCGCGGCACCGTGCACAATTGCTTGCTGTAGGTTTTTGTCCGGGTCCGTCGTATTTCTTCAGCAACGTGGAGTGCATCGCGCAAAGGTACGCGGCGGAGTCGGTAATCACGGACGCGCGGATGATTAACTGGGTGGTCTTTGCAGCCTTCTTGTACGTAGAAGAGAATCGGTAAGTGAGATCCCCATTTCTCTTTAGTATCCTTGCCATAATCCGAAACAGGAACTGTGGCGGCTGCCCACGTCGCTGTCTGTACCAAAACGCATTCAGGCTTGGCCCTGTCGTTCTCAGGGGGCATTCTAGTACGATGTTATCGTTTACTTCGAACGTCATTTCAGAGACCAACTGTGCCACTGAGTCCGGGATGCTCCAGTCTAACAGTAAACAATATATCAGTTAACATGTGATGGAAGGAACTGCAGATGCTGGTTTAAACCGAACACAACAACTGGAATAACTGAGCAGGACAGGTAGCCTTTCTGGAGAGAAGGAATTGGTGACGTTTCGGGTCGAAACTCGTCTTCTGGAGAAGGGTCTCGACCCGAAACGTCACACATTCTTTCTCTGCAGAGATGCTGCCTGACCCGCTGCGTCGCTCCAGCTTTTGGTGTCTATATCAGTTAACATAATTGTTTTAATCAACCGAATCACCCCTTTCTCCAAGTTCATAAGTGTAGTAACGAGGTCCATGAAAGGTATTTTTTGGGGACGGGAATACTAACCGAGCAGCGATGTAAAAATGAGGAGCGGTACGAGGCAGATCCACATGATGCTTCCTAGTCAACAGGCCAGGAAACCCACAGTCGGTGCAGAAATGTTGTAGCTTCGCCTCAGGTCCTCCATGAACGATCCAAATACGAGCAGCCACCCACACTAACCAACCCTTCAGTGGCACATGTCTGACAAAGCATTCAGAACTAGAGTAGCAGATGTGATCTCGATGGTACAACCACAAATGTCGACGCGGAGCGCAGTGGAGGCTATGTGAACGTCCTAACCCATCGCGGTTAAAGCTTGGCAAGTCCCGTGTGGCGGGTCGACTGATGCTCGCCACCGGGAGCCGCAAAGCCTCCCCCTTAGGCAATGGCCCTGGCGGAAACAAATACGTGGCCAGAGCGTGCTATCTGGGAGGGTGCTCCGCGTACACGTACCTCCGCAGACATCTGAGACGGAGAGCCAGCGCCACGTGGGTAGGCACGCCTACCAGGGAATGGCCACACTCCTCTAACAGAACACTCAGGACTGTTGCGGAGACCCTATGCTTCTTATTTCCCCAAAGTAAATCTACTAGCCTCTTCTGTATAGCGGTTACAAATATAGAGGGCGGGACAAGAGTTGCCTACCGGTACCATAACATGGAGGCCACCAGCTGGCTTATGACCAGCACCCTACCTTGCAAAGAAAGAGCCCTAAGCAGGCCTGACCAGCGTCCTAGCCGGTCGACGACTTTCGTCTCTGGCTCCTGCCAGTTCGCCGGCCAAGCATCCTCAGTGGGACTCAGAAAGACCCCCAGGTTAAGGAGGTGCGTGGTGCTCCACGTATAATCGATCATCTCCTCCGGCAGGGAGTCCACCAACCACTGGCCCACTAGAAGTGCTGAACACTTACTCCAGTTGATCCTGGCGGACGATGCAGCCGAGAAAACCTGCTGGCATGCACGCGTCCTCCGCAGGTCACCAGGGTCAGTAAACATAAGAAGTACATCGTCGGCATAGGCCGAGAGAACCAGTTTCACCCCTGGCCCTGGTAGAACCAGACCTGTCAACCGCCTCCCAAGAAGGCACAGGAATGGTTCCACACAGACCGAGTACAACTGACCAGAAATGGGACACCCCTGGCGTACCCCCCTCCCAAAGTGAATTGCGGGACTGCGGTGTACAAAATCCAGACCCAAGCCGCAAAATGCGGTCCAAATCCGAACGGTTGCAACGTCCAAAAGAGGTAATCATGATCCTCCCTGTCAAAAGCCTTCTCCTGATCGAGCGTTAAAAAAGCAGCTGACCAACCACTGCCCTGGGACAGATGAATCAGGTCCCTAACCAAATGGATGTTATCTTGGATAGACCGGGCAGGAACTGTATAGGACTGGTCCGGGTGGATCAGTTGGTCCAGCACGGAACCCAGGTGATTTGCCATTGCCCGTGCAAAAACGTTATACTCTGTGCAGAGGAGAGAGACCGGGCGCCAGATCTTCAACAGGCGGAGTTCGCATTTCATGGGCAGCAGGACAACGACTGCCTTGCGCCACCAGAGGGGCATCTCCCCGGTCGCCAGGCTCTCCCTCTGGACCTTCAGGTAGTCACCCCCCGGGACATCCCAGAAGGCTCTAACAACCTCAACTGTCAGCCCATCCAGCCCAGGGGACTTTCCCCTCCTGAGCTGGTGCAGGGCACCAGTCAACTCCTCCATTGATAAGGGGTCATCAAGCTATTCAAACACCCCTCTACCTATAGTCGGTAGACCCTCCCACAGGACCTGCTGAGCCTCCCTGCTGAAACCATCTGCGGAGAACAGAATTCCATAAAAGGACCGGACTAACGCACTAATCCTCTCTGGATCAGTGACAGATGAGCCATCGTCCGCGAGCAGCTCGCCAAGCTCCCCGCACATTCTCCAGAGAGAAAACGAAAGGCGAAGCCCCGCAAGGAGGACGCACTTTCCGCAATGAATAGTGTTCAGCGGAGCAGTCACCTCTTGAAATAGTCAAGGCAAATGTGGGTCCCTTGAAGACAGAAGCAGGGGAATTTATTATGGGGACCAAGGAAATGGCAGACGAGTTGAACTGGTACTTTGGATCTGGCTTCACTAAGGAAGATACAAACAATCTCCCAGATGTTCTAGTGGCCAGAGACCCGAGGGTGACGGAGGAACTGAAGGAAATTCACATTAGGCAGGAAATGGTGTTGGGTAGACTGATGGGACTGAAGGCTGACAAATCCCCAGGGACTGATGGTCTGCATACCAGGGTACTTAAGGAGGTGGCTCTAGAAATTGTGGACGCATTGGTGATCATTTTCCAATGTTCTATAGATTCAGAATCAGTTCCTGTGGATTGGAGGGTAGCTAATGTTATCCCACTTTTTAAGAAAGGAGGGAGAGAGAAAACGGGAAATTATAGGCCAGTTAGTCTGACATCAGTGGCGGGGAAGATGCTGGAGTCAATTATAAAAGACGAAATTGCGGAGCATTTGGATAGCAGTAACAGGATCGTTCCGTGTCAGCATGGATTTACGAAGGGGAAATCATGCATGACTAATCTTCTGGGCATTTTTGAGGATGTAACTAGGAAAATTGACAGTGGAGAGCCGGTGGATGTGGTTTACATCGACTTTCAGAAAGCCTTCGACAAGGTCCCAAAGAGCAGATTGGTGGGAAAATTAGAGCCCATGGTATTCGGGGTAGGGTACTGACATGGACAGAAAATTGGTTGGCAGACAGAAAGCAAAGAATGGGGATAAACGGGTCCCTTTCAGAATGGCATGCAGTGACTAGTGGGGTACCGCAAGGCTCAGTGCTGGGACCGCAGCTATTTACAATATACATCAATGGCTTGGATGAAGGGATTAAAAGTACCATTAGCAAATTTGCAGATGATACAAAGCTGGTTGGTCGTGTAAACTGTGAGGAAGGTGCTATGAGGTTGCAGGATGAATTAGGCAGGTTGTGTGAGTGGGCGGATACATGGCAGAGGCAGTTTTAATGTGGATAAGTGTGAGATTATCCACTTTGGTGGTAAGAATAGGAAGGCAGATTATTATCTGAATGGTGTCAAGTTAGCAAAAGGGGACGTACCATGAGATCTGGGTGTCCGAGTGCATCAGTCATTGAAAGGAAGCATGCAGGTACAGCAGGCAGTGAAGAAAGCCAATGGGATGTTGGCCTTCATAAGAAGACGAGTTGAGTATAGGAGCAAAGAGGTCCTTCTGCAGTTATACAGGGCTCTAGTGAGATCGCACCTGGAATACTGTATGCAGTTTTGGTCTCCAAATTTGAGGAAGGATATTCTTGCTATTGAGGGCGTGCAGCGTAGGTTTACTAGGTTAATTCCCGGAATGGCGGGACTGTCATATGTTGAAAGACTGGGGCGACAAGGCTTGTATAAACTGGAATTGAGAAGGATGAGAGGGGATCTTATCGAAGCATATAAGATTATTAAGGGGTTGGACACGTTAGGGGCAGGAAACATGTTCCCAATGTTGGGGGAGTCCAGAACAAGGGGCCACAGTTTAAGAATAAGGGGTAGGCCATTTAGAACGGAGATGAGGAAAAACTTTTTCAGTCAGAGAGTTGTAAATCTGTGGAATTCTCTGCCTCAGAAGGCACTGGAAGCCAATTCTCGGAATGCATTCAAGAAAGAGCTAGATAAAGCTCTCGAGGATAGCGGAGTCAGGGGGAACTGATTAATAATGATCAGCCATGATCACATTGAATGGTGGTGCTGGATCGAAGGGCCGAATGGCGTACCCTTGAACCTATTATCTATTGTCT